>NC_143397.1:1127251-1146925 GCF_052110815.1 Crocodylus siamensis
ATGCTCACCCAGCAGGACACATGCAGCACCGGTGTGAAGGAAGCCCCATTCCAAAACTGGGTTGGGGTCCAGTATGGACATTGGTTTTGAGAAGACTTGATTGTTCAATGCCTGCCTCCGATCTTGAGGTGTTAATGGCAGCTCTTGAGACACTGTGCTGTTGATCACACAGCCCTGCTTCCAACCTGGGCTACTGCAGGGCAGGGCTTTTTTCCCAGGAGATGTTTCCTTCAAACCAGGGTTGCTGCAGAGCAGCTGTTTTCTGGGGAGATGGTTCCCCAGCCCGCATTAACCAGGGTTTGCAACTGTTGTTTTTGAACTATATATATATATATAGGTAAGAATGGTTGGGGACTAATTTATTATTTGATTATAATATGAATGCGACATCCAAGTACAGTCAGAATAATATTTTGATTACAAAAATGAAGGAGTCAATGTTATAAAATCTTTTTCTTTGGTGTGCCATGAAAGCGTACTCCATTTGACAGTTCGCAGTAGAAGATTTTCAGCGGCCAGCGAGTGTCGTGCATTTTTGAAAGGTGGACTGCCCATCTTATATTATAAATAAATGTAAGTAGATAAATAAATGTAAGTACTATAAATATTGTGCATGTTGCCGGCACAAGGTGCCCGAGGGAGGCAACTATTGGGTTCGTTGCCCAGTGTGCATCGTGCCAAATAAACACAGTGGGGGGAGAAGCAGACAGAGTTTGTTCCAAACATAATCTCAAAGGGGCTAAGCCCTAATCTTCCCTTGGGGAGCGCACGGATACGAAGCAAAGCAAGGGGCAAAGCATCGGGCCATTGCAGAGAGGCCTCCTGGCAGACCTTTGATAGATGATGCTTGAGGGTCTGATTTGTACGAGTACTGGGGATCCGGGAGCTCCCCCACTGATGGGGTGAGGGCATGCATGTGGGTGTCAGCAGGTCTCGGTGTCCTCAGGGTGACAGCAGTTTTAGCTTCTCTGTCGCCCGGGCGTTACCCCTGGCTACGTCTTGATCCTCTTTCTGATGCGCCTTACAGTGCATTACTGCCACTGCCGAGGGAAGTTGAACAGCTTCCAGGAGTCGGAGAATTTGGGGTCCATACTTCACTGGGGAGCCTTGGGCTGTCAGCAGTCCCCTTTGTTTCCATAGGCCAGCATGGGCATGCAGTACTCCAAAAGCATACCTGGAGTCGGTATAGATGTTGACCTGTTTCCCTTTTGACAGTCCTAGCACCCGGGTCAGGGCCACCAGTTCAGCAAGTTGAGCAGATGCTCCGGCGGGCAAACCCTTGGCCTCAACAACATCATAGAGGGTCACAACAGCATAACCTGCCCTTCTTTGCCCTTCTACAACAATGCTACTGCCATCAGTGTACCACTCACAGTCAGCATTCAGAAGTGGCTGATCCTGTAGGTCTGCACGGCTGGAGTACTGTGCATCTATGATGTCTAAACAATCATGCTCTTCTTCTCCCGTTTCAGGTAAGACAGTAGCTGGGTTGAGGGCGGGGCAGGGCTGCAGAGTCACTTCAGGGTTCTCCCACAGCTTAGCTTGGTACCGAGCCCCCTGAGCCTGGGTGAGCCAGAGACCCCCCTTCGCGTCTAGCAGAGCCTGGACCATATGAGGGGTATACACCTGCATGACTCCTCCCAGCATTAACTTTTCAGCTTCCTCAAGTACTGGGGCAGTTGCCGCAACTGCTCATAAACATGCTGGCCATCCCTTGGCAACTGGATCAAGCTGTTTGGAGAAATAAGCAATGGGGCGTTTCCACGCTCCCCAACAATTGAGTAAGCACTCCCAGAGCCATCCCTTTTCGTTCATGCACATACAATTGGAAAGGTTTAGAAAGGTCCGGTAAACCCAGGGCAGGGGCTTCCATTAGTTTCCTTTTTAGTATTTTAAATGCCTTGTCGGCTTCTGGAGTCCAATAAAAGGGGTCATGGTCTGCCCCTTTTACACAGTCATATAGTGGTTTTGCCCATAGTCCAAATTCAGGGATCCATATTCTGCAAAAACCTGCCATGCCAAGAAACGCCCTGAGCCGCTTACGGTTGCTTCGTGTGGGAACCTGGCATATAGCCTCCTTTCGCTCGCTTGAAAGCTGACTGCTCCCCTTATCTTATGTGAAATCCCAGGTATCGTACTTCGGGGAGAGCAATTTGAGCTTTATTTCGAGCCACTCGATATCCTCCAAGTCCAATAAAGTTCAGGAGGCTTACAGTGGCGTTAAGGCAAGAGATTAAATCTACAGCAGCAATTAGAAAATCATCCACATATTGTAACAGGAGGACTTCACGCTCATTATTCCACTCCTCCAAGTCTTTAGCTAAGCACTGGCCTAAAAGGGTGGGAGAGTTCTTAAATCCCTGGGCTAATACTGTCCAACAAAGTTGTTTCTTAACCCTTTTTTTCTCCTCCTATTCAAAAGAGAATATCTCCTGAGAGAGGGGTGTCAACTGGAATCGTAAAAAAAGCGTCTTTCAAATCAAGAACTGAGAAATGAGTATACTGCCCCCCCTATGGAGGCCAGCAAGGTATACGGGTTTGGGACGAGGGGATGAATAGTATGTAACCCATTTGTTAACCGCCCTTAGGTCCTGCACCAGTCGATATGTGCCATCAGGCTTTAGCACAGGCAAGATAGGAGTGTTCCAGGCCGACTGACACTCTCGCAGTATGCCGTACTTCAGGAAACGGTCTATAGTCTCCTGCAGTCCCTCTCTGGCTTCCCTTCTGATTGGGTACTGCTTGATTCGTACCGGACCTTTTCCTGGTAGTAGTTGGATATTAATGGGGGTTTGATGTGTAGCCTTTCCGGGGACCCCCTTTGCCCATACCAATGGGTATATCTGGTCTTCCCACTGGTTCCACTCCGGGGGAGCGTTCATAGCCGAGGGTTCAACCGCGAGGGTCATTATCCATACATTTTCAGGGGGCAATGTGAGGGTTATTTCATCCTGGGTAAAATGCAGTGATGCACCTCATTGACAAAGCAGGTCTTGTCCTAGCAGGGGTGTTGGGCAATCTGGAAGGCAGACCAATTTGTGAGAAAGAGCCCGGTCTCCCAGAGCACATTCTGCAGGAGCACTGCTCAGACTGGGCACTGAGTCTTTTTTTCCCGTGGCACTCACCACGGTAAGAGAGTCCGCTATGGGAAGTTGAAGAGGTTGATTTACAGCGGTCTGTGCTGCCCCGGAGTCTACCAAAAAATCAATTTCTGGGTTCCCCACCCCCATTTTTACTCGGGGTTCCGGGGGTGGGGTGATCCGTTTCTCCTGACACCCCTACACCTGTCCTTCTGCTGCCATTACAGGAGTGCAGGCTCTTCCTTTCTCTGGGCATTCATTCTTCCAGTGTCCCTCTCGCCGGCATAAGGCACACTGGTTCCGTCCCAGGCGTCTTTCTTGTGGGCCAGGGCGCCCGCGCCCACGACCCCTTATACCTCTGCCTCTCCCACCTTCTTGTGGCCTTTCTCTGACTCCAGCCTGTACTGCTGCTACTAGCATTCTAACTTGTCCCCTGTCCTTTTCTCCTTCTCTGAGGGTATACGCCCTATTTGCAGTCTCCAGGATTTGTGCTACAGATATACCCATTAAGTCTTCCTTCTTTTGTAACTTCCTCTTTATATCAGGGGCTGCACGGCTGGTAAAAATACCCTTTATAATTGCCTCCGTTGCCTGGTCATCAGGGTCTGCGTTGGTATTTTGCCGAATGGCATCCCGGATACGCTGTAGGAATGCAACTGGACTTTCCTTCGACTCCTGTACTATTTCATACGGCTTTGCCCAATTATTATGTCGGACAGCCGAGTGCCTGAGTCCATGCATAAGCAGTTCTTTGTAAGAGGTAAGACGGGTATGATCCACAGGATTGTTAGGGTCCCATCTAGGGTCTACTAAGGGAACCACATCTGCTGAACCAGGAACATTGACGGGATCCCTTTCATGCCTCCGCCGTGCTTCCTCCCTTGCTTTGGAAATAACTTGATTCCGCTCTACTTCAGATAATAAGGTTCGCATAAGGATATTACAATCGTCCCAATCAGGCTTGTGACTAGCTAAACATCCCTCAAAGACAGAGATAGACTTACTCGGGCTAGCTGAAAATTCTCCAGCCTGTGCCTTAAAAGCCGCCAGGTCCACCGGGTTAAAAGGTACATGGGTGTATACTTGCATGGTCTGGGCTGGAAGCGACCTCGGGAGATCATCGAGTCCAGCCCCCTGCCCAAAGGGCAGGAAGTCAGCTGGGGTCATAGGATCCCAGCAAGATAAGCATCTGACCAATTTACTCTTGAAGGTGTTCAATGTAGGCGCTTGAACCACCTCTGGCAGACTGTTCCAGACCTTGGGGGCTCGGACAGTAAAGAAATTTTTCCTTATGTCCAGCCTGAAACGGTCCAGGAGTTTGTGACCGTTCGACTTCAAATCCCATGGGGCGCTCTGGTGAACAGACGTTCCCCCAGATCCTGGTGGTCACCCCTGATAAACTTATAGGTGGCCATCAGATCACCCCTGAGCCTGCGCTTTTCCAGGCTAAAGAGTCCCATGGCTCTCAGCCTGTCATGTATTGTAGTTTAATTGACCCTTCTGGAGGCCACCTCTTCCTGATCCTTCAGGAAAGAGCACCGGGGTTGATATTGCAAGTGCCATTCCAACTGTATCCCCAGAACCTTTTAAGCTGGTTCCATAGCCGCCCTATTTTTAAGTCTAATCTAAATCTGACTTGTGACAGTTTCCACTCCTGGCAGCGCACGGGGGTCAGACTCCCCCAATACAGTCTAAGTTTGTACACACGTGCCCTACCAACCGTGGACTCTGTTCCCTGCCTATCCCATAGGCCTGCCCTGGGAGATCACGAGTGGCCTCCTCTGCGTCCATATTGTCCAGGTCCCCTACAGGGAGACACTGGGCATCCCCAGGTCTTACAGGCAATGCTCAGACTCCTGAGCTTATCCTACCTTGTCCGAGGGACCGGTTCCACACCGTCGCCCACGATCGCTTCTCCACTATTTGAGCGCGTTGCACCTTTGTGCCCTCCGGGGTCAATAAACCACATCTCTGCTGAGGCCCCCGATGCACCCACATCCCCCACATCTTAGTGTCATCAGCAAACTTGAACAGGGTGCTTTCTACCCCCTCATCCAAGTCACTGATGAAGATGTTGAACAGTGCAGGCCCGAGGACCGAGCCCTGCGGAACCCCACTGCCCACGTCCAGGTCGAGAAGAACCCATCCACTACCACCCTCTGGGTGCGGCCCTCCAACCAGTTGGCGACCCATTTGACCGTGTGGGCATCGACACCACAGTCTCCCAGCTTTTTGATGAGGACAGGGTGAGAGACAGTGTCGAAAGCCTTCCGGAAGTCCAGAAAGACTACATCCACAGCAACCCCTGCGTCTAATGATTTGGTGACCTGATCGTAAAAGGCCACCAGGTTGGTCTGACAAGACCTGCCACTGATAAACCCATGTTGGTTGCCCCTGAGCATGCATTCCCCCGCAAGGCCCTCCTGGATGTGTGCCAGGATAATTTTTTCAAAGAGCTTACCCGTCCTGCAGGGGCCCCACATTACCCGGGACCCTCTTTTTACCCCCTATGTATTTGAAGAAGGACTTCTTATTGTCCTTAATCCGGGAAGCTAGTCCTATCTCCAACTCTGCCTTGGCCCTCCTGACTGCCCCCCTACATCCTCGGGCGACTATAACATAGTCCTTCTTGGTGATGACCCCATCCCTCCATTGGGTATATGCCTCCCTTTTAGCAAGGAGACATTCCCGGATGCTCTTAGTGAGCCATGGGGGTTTATGTAAGATCTGTTTTCCTGACCTCTGATCATGCGCGTGGCTCTCCTCTGGACTCTCTCAAGCTTCTCCACATCCTTTTTCAATTGTGGAGCCCAAAGCTGGACGCAGTACTCCAGCTGCGGCCTCACCAAGGCCGAGTACAAGGGGAGAATGACGTCCCGGGATTTGCTCGAGAAGCATCTATGGATGCACGCCAGCATTTTTGTCGCTTTACTAGCCGGTAAAGGTACATGGGTGTATACTTGCATGGTCTGGGCTGCACGCCCATCTGCCCCAGGCCGGGCTATTACAGTTTCAGTAAGTAAAGGATAAAATCCCACTGAGGGAGGAATCTCTGGAACCGGGGGCATCTGACCTTTATATGGTGGAGGTGTTAAAGCTTAAGGGGATGCCGACTCTGGCATTACAGTGGTTGGGAGGGAATGCTGAGACTCAACACTGACAACTTCCGATCCTGTCGGAGTCAAATCACACTTCTGCAAAATATCTGTCTTATTTCGTAAAGCCATAAACAATTGTGCATACAAATGTTCATTCCACTTACCCATCCGCTGACAAAACAGGAGTAATTGGAGGATTGTATTGTAGTTAACTGACCCTTCCGGAGGCCACCTTTCCTGATCCTCCAGTTGATATTGAGGCCATTCCACTGTACAGAACCTTTTAAGATTATTTTTAGTCATTAAATCTGACTTAAACAGTTTCCAATTAGTCCCCAGGAGGGATCCGGGCAAGGCGAAATGTTAGCCTCGAGCCCCACGTTGGGCGCCAAAAACTGTTGCCGGCACAAGGTTGCCCGAGGGAGGCAACAATTGGGTTCGTTGCCCGGTGTGCGTCGCACCAAATAAACACACTGGGGGGAGAAGCAGACAGAGTTTATTTGAGCTCAAGTAAAAGGCACAGGGAGACTGTATTGTCTCAAATCCTGCACACCTAACCCTGCAACAGTGGGATTTTTATACCTCGGTCAGTTTCCCAGTGATTTTCCACCAGCTGGTCCCCGTCTTCCTCCCCTTTCCCTCCTCCCTTCTCTCTCCGAGCGGTGCCCTTGCATTCCACAGATAACAGTTTTAGCTCGCCTCTTTTCCAGAAGGACAGGAGATTGCAGGCGCCATAGAAAGGGTTACAAAGGTTGGGCAAGGGGGGGTCCTGGCTCGTCTGAGCCCAGAGCAGAAGGACTTCCTCGACGCTCATGGTCTTCCATCCCTCTGAATTACCTGGGGTTATGCCCAGTGACACCAACATGCATAATGTAAATAGTATAAAATAAATATTTACTAACATTATTCTAATATTTTAAACGGTTTTCATATTGTATAATATTTTCTGATGCTTCATAATATTCCTAGTGATTTTATCATAGCATATCTTAATTATACTTAGGTTTATTTATCAGAAATTATTTAATTATTTTAATATATATTCCCATTGTACTTCTGCATATATGAGTCTTCTGTTTATTATTTACCCACGTAATTTATTTAGTACAATGTTTTGGATCATGGCTTTGCAAAAACAATAAAAATAAAGATTTCAAATAAAGATTCACTGAGGTTTTTTTCAGAGTTGGGAGTTGTCACATTCTGGGGGTGTGGGACTTGGGGGCACGGTGCAGGGGGCTGGAGGAGAATGGAAGGGGCAGGGAACCTATTGGTATGGGTGGAAGAAGCTGTGCAGCTTGGGCAGGGGCGAGGAATGATCATGGTGGGATGGAGGGAGCGGGGATGCATGGTGTGGTGATAGTCGAGGTGTGGTCAGGGTGCAGTATGGGTCTGTAGAGATAAAATTGCAAGATGAAGCAACTTTTTTTCCCCACAGACGGATTGCCATGGGTGGTAGTCCACGCGGTCCGAGGGTGGGTTTGGGGGAGGATGGAGTGGGCTTGTGACCATGGGTTAGTGTGGGGATCCCTGGCTTTGTGGGGAGAAAGTTCAAGAGTAAGGACGGAGGAATTACTAGGAATTACATGCACCCCCAGCTGTAACTCATTATCAAGAAAACAGCAATGGGATGGATTGGTATGTGGCTTCCCCTGCTGGAATTCACAAGGAACTGCACACCAGGCTGAATTCGCTGTGAACATTGTTACGTGCAAACAGTGATGAAATGTTCTAAGATAAACTATTTTAAATTTTATAAACCTAATTAATGTAATGAGGAGTAAAACCTGTTATGCGTACAGGTCACCCAGGGTTTTATTCTATGCCCCACCATTTCAATTAAGGAGGCATAGAATAAAACCCCTGGGATTAAGCCCCTAACAGGTGTACAAGTGCCCCAAGGGTCTGAAGGGCTGCCACAAAGAAGGGGGAAAGCAGCTTTCCACCCATCTCTGCTTAGAGCACAGCACGCAGCAATGGCTGTAAGTTGTAGCATAGGCGAGGGGGTGGGGGCAGGCTGGGTCTCCGAAAGAGCTTCTTTGCTGTTAGAATAGCAAGGGACTGGAGTAGGATTCCTGCTGGTGCTCAGACCAACACTGCATTGGGGGCAAGAATGTATTCCTGCCCTGTTCAGACTGGTTTGGACTGGGGGGGTTTCACCTTCCCTTGCAGTGTGCCTGGGCTCTCCTGGCCCCATGTATTAACCCCCTTTACAGCAGGAAGACATTGGCCCCTGTGGACCCTCTGCTTTCCTGGAGGCAGGGGCAGGGATGATGGTGTCATGCTGCTCGGAGGTTGGACAAAGAGGTTGTCTGGGTAAGTTGTGATGGGGCTGCTCCTAGCTCAGGTAGGGCTGAAACTGGAAGTGAGCTCTGGATGTCTCCCCCAGCCCAACAGCGGTAGGTCTCTAGGACAGTCCCGTATGCCGTTCTCGTGAGTAACTTGGAGCAACATGGGCTAGAGCCGTGGTTCTCACCAGGTCTGGGCTCCAGGCCCCCACAGAAAATGCCAGCTCTGCATTTCCCCTTGTTTCTTGACTATAGAAAATGAGAGCAAATCTGGTGTTGCAAACAGCTGGGGCCATCACAGGGCAGGATGTCTGCGGACCTCTGCATTCCTGTTGGAGGGTGCTGGGTTTATCTTGTGAACCGTGCATAGGTTTTCTCATACCAAGTATGGCCCAGCAGATACACGAGCATCAGAGCTGCCATGTGCTGTGTCAGACCATAGGTCTCTCTTGCCCAATGTCCTGTCACACGTAGGGTGATAGCCCATCCCGACTTGGGTGCAACAGACTCGAGAAATGTGAACAGCAAGTCCCATTCCCAGGCTGCATTCCCAGAGCTGTGCCCTGGAGGTCAGGTCTTGCACCAGATAATGCTGGCTACAAATGACCAACTCCCCGAATCCTTAAAATTCTGGTTTATTAGCTGGAATGTGCAGTAGTGATAGGGTCAAAAACCATACATCTAACCTCCAAATTAGGAAGGGTACGGTCTCTGAAATACACGTACACACGCACACACAGATGTACACATGTAGCAGCTGCAATAAAGCACCAGTTTCAGGTATATCTCTCCTATGCTTGGAGTCTGCCGTGGATGGCCAGCCGAGGTTTTCTTCAAGTGGTGTTGTTTCCAGAAGGGGGTCGCTGGCTGGTCCTTCTGGCTGGATGGGTCTGGTGCTGGTCAGCTCAAGAGCGTGCCACCGAGGGTCACACTTCACTGCCTCTTATCCTCCTCTGGCAGACTTCTGTGCTCCCCCCAGTTTTCAGAATTGCCCTCATAGGGCTTCTCCTGGGCAGCCCCCAGGGTCACGTCCACTGGTACGTGCAGTTTAGAGTCCCTTGGTGATTTTGATTCATTTAGTTTTTGGTGTTGTCTAGGCTCTGAAAGTGGCCAGTTGGGAGGTATCCGGTCTCCAGTGTTGATTAACTCTAACCAGGGCTCCTGTTCCCTCAGCAATGAAGTTTCAGGGAGTTCCCGGCTTGGTATTGATCTTCCCCTCTTGCTAGTCTCCGGTTTCCTAGTTCTTAATCCTTCTTCATTAGCTCATCATTGTAGCTGGCTACTGTTAGACAATCGCTCACTCACTCCCATTCACACAGAAATTGGCCCAGAGATTGCTGCATGCTCGTCAGGTCTGACTGGGCCGGCGCCAGCTGATCTTGGGCCAACGCCAGTACAGCACCCGCCTGCCCAAGCTGCTGCCCCTTCACCCCGTGGTCATGGGACACCTGCTGCAGCTGCTGCCCCCGTTGCCAATCTATGGGCGTGATGGTGTCAGCTCCCAGGGCAGTGCCTGGCATCCCTGGCTGAGTGCAGTTGCAGTGGCAGGAGCAGGACCCACCACCCCCTGCTCATATCTCCACCCAAGCCCTGGTGCCAGGGGAAGGGAAAGCTGGTGGCAGCCTCCCAAGGCAGTGCCAGGGCATACACATGAACACAGACACAAGAACATGGCTGCCTGTGTCCCCAGTGATGCACCCACCTCTGCCCATTACCCCCGCCCTTGCCAGGCCAGGGGACCCCCAGGGTGATGGTGGTGGCCAGCAGGACCGGGGGCAGGGGCTGCATGCTCCACCAGGGCTCTGCAAAAAACTGGGGACCATAGGACCGGCCTCTGCAGATGCAGCCCCCATGGCCCCCACACCACCGGCCTTCACCACAGGTGGGAAACCCAAACACGGCCAGATGAGGGGCCATAGCCCTGCCATTAGCTGCAGCAGCCACAGCCCTGCCATCCCCCCACAGACAGGCGTGGCAGTCAATGGCCAGGGGTGTTGGGGGCCAAGAGCATCCAGGAAGCTGTACTGGCACAGCCCAGGCCTGGGACACCCCCCACCCCAGCACTGGGAACAAGCAGCGCTGCAAGGGCAGGAAGGGGCTGGGGAGGTTCCTTCCCCCACACCCTCCCCAGACCTCCCTGCCTCCACTGCAGCCTCAGGCTGAGCCTGAACACAGGGGCAAGACCCTCTAGCCAGGCCCCTGTTGGGATGGTCCCAGCCGGAGCATTGGCTCAGCCCCAGCCCCAGCCCCAGCCCCAGCCCCAGCTTGGGCTGTGGGGAAGGTGGCAGCATCACACACAGGAAGCTGCCGTCTATGATCAAGTGAGTGAGCATGTCTGAATGGGTGAGTGTGCACGGTGCCTCTGGCCCTGCCTGCACTTACGGCCACACAGCCCAACCCCTCCCTGCAGCCGGCACCCAGCACCTGTGAGGGCTGCAAAGGAAACCGCGATGCCTGCAGCAACCAGCGATGCGGAAACACTCATTCCTGGCCCATATGGCCATCAGCAAAGCCACTGATCTTGGGGCAACCGCATACCCCTGCTCTGCCCTGCAGCCTGGGCACAAGCAGAGCCACCCCTCAGCCCTGGGGCAGGACAGCCCCTCCATCACCTGTCCCTCCATCATCTGCTGTCAGCCCCTGCAGTCCTGTTTACCCCGAGCCAGCTGTGCACCACTGGGAGCTCTCTGAATCCCTGCTGGGGAGCCCTGGGCAGGGCAGGGCAGGAGATGCCCTTGCACTCACCGCTGCACTGCTGGGTCCCGTGCCCGGCCAGCTCCTTGCCCACTGAACCCACCTGGAGGATCTCAGAAATGTTATTGGCCTCGTCTCAGACTGCGGGGGTGCACACACAGGGGCTGGGCAGGGTGTGGAGATGGGGAAGGGCTGGACCCGGGGGGGGTGTGCTCCATCCTGGGGGGCCTTGGAGAACCAGACAGCGGCATGGGTGATGTTCTCGCCCATCCTGGCAGTGTTGGACAAAGCATCCTGGGACTGCTGGGGACAAAGCACATCACGGCAGGAGGAAAGCATCAACCAGGTGCAGAGTTGGGGGGTCAGAGGTGTGGGGGTCCTGCAGATGTAGGTGGTACTGGGGGAAGTCTGTGTACCATAGGAAGGCCGGGGCTGTCCCTGCCCCACACACACCGCACTGTGGCTGCAATTGCTGGGGTTTAATATGACCAGGACCATGAGCAGGACAAATGGCAGTAATATCTCTCCTGGCTTTTTTACAATCTTCAGTTATCCTGCCTGTCCCATGGTGTGTCCCGCCTGCCCTGCAACCAGGACGTGAGGAAGTCCCCAGCACAAAGCTCCATGGGGATGGGATGGGGGGGCACACACAGGCCTGCGGTGGCCTACATGGGTGCCTGGGGTCAGTGCCCAGTTCAGCATCTTGGACCAAGGTACTCGCAACCCCAGGGCTGCTGGGATCCCCTGGCTGGCAACAAGGGCCCCTCCTGCCCTGTCTGGACACAGAGGGGAGCGAGCACAGGTCCTGCGGTGCAAGGTTCCCCTCCTTGCTCCCTGTGAAGTTGTAGGGTGCTGATCTCTACTTCTATGTGGTGGCTTTCAGGGGCGAACTGTGTGTCATAGTTTCATAGTTTCATAGTAGCTAGAGTCGGAAGGGACCTAGGTAGATCATCTAGTCCGACCCCCTGCCTTGGCAGGAAAGAGCACCGGGGTCAGATGTCCCATCGACAAAGCGCACCCCTAAATCCCCAGTCCCAATCCCGGATTTGCTGTGGCAGAAAACTACAAAGGAGCAGAAAAAAAGGCCAGGAAAAAGCAAAAGAGCCTGGCCTGCAACTAGCGCCACGCTGACTGAGTGCCACAAAGAGCTACAAAGGAACACGTGCCAGCCCCAAAACGTGCCCGGCCCTGAGCCAGGTCCAAACGTGCAGTGACTGTAGCGCGGGCTCAGCCACACAGCTCTGCTGGGACCACAGCCGTAAAACGGGAAAAGAGGGCTCAGCCTGTCCTGAGCACACAACAGGACGGCCCCCGGCCTGTCTGGCTACAGCCTAGAGAGTTAGTCCCAGCTACACAGCTCTGCTGGGACACGACAGCTGTGAAACAGCAAGGCGGGCCAGGCCTATGAGCGCCCGTGTCGCCAGAAATCCACTGCTGGGCAGTTTGCTCCAGGGATGAATAACCCCACGGTGATATCCCTTGCAAAGCCTGGAGCCTGGCTCAGATCTGCCGGGGGGCTAATTCTGGCCAAAAGTGCCAGCAAGGCGTACACCTGGGACTCGGCTGCCCTCTTGGCAAGAGCCAAAAGAAGCTGCAGCTGCAGCTCAGGTGTGCCACTAACCCCTGCCCAGAGCACCAGCAAAACTGCCAGGCTCCATCCCTGGCTCATCTGCTCCAGGGGTCGACACCCCCATGGGATTCTCCCACTCCCAACCCAGAACAGCCAAAGGGGAAATAAGAGAAGAGGGGTCTCAACCCTGAGACAGACTCTGTCTCCCTCTGCCTGAGGGTCTCCAGTTGACTTCTTTGCTGGGGGGGAGCATGGGAGCAGTTGCTTCTGCTCCTAATTCTGCTTCTCAGGTCTCAGCTGCCCCAGGGGAAAAGGGTCCTGAGATCCAGCTGAGAGGTCTCTATACGCCTGGCCTGACAGCACACATGCTTTTCCAGTGTGGACTTGCCCCACTTACAGCTTTTCCTCTTAACCATTTAATTTTAAAACAAGGGCAATACCCAGGTAGCCAATGGGTGAGCGATTGGGTCCCATGGCCTATGTGACTAGAAGCCAGGCCCTCTTGTCTACAGGAAACGCAGCAGGTGCCTAAAACAAAAGGACTCACCAAAAGTGCCTTTTCTGCCTCAGGTATCTGCCTCCTGCAGCACCTGTTTCCTCAGAGTACCCACACGGGGGAGAGGAGACCAGACAAATAAAGAAAGCACAAGCAAATGCAGCACAGCAGATCTCTCTCTCTCTCTTTCTATATATATATATCTCTATACATCTATATATGTATAGATAGCTAGATAGCTAGATAGCACTGTTATCTATATAGATAAAATATTGAACTAAAACCATATACAACAAAACCCTTTTTTTGCAATAATATTTATTTCTATACATATACATCTCTCTCTCTCTCTATACACACACACACACACACACACATATATATAACTGTACCTCTACCAACCTGTCATGTGACCATTGTGGTTCACCTAAGAGACCAAAAACACACTTTAACAGTTAAACTATTTTAGTTCTGTTACAATATACCACAACACACTTTCCAAAACAAAATGGCTTGTACGTTTGGTCTGGGTTTCAGAGGGACCATCTCTGAGCCCCCTAGAAGTCGCCCCCAGTTCAGACTTGGGGCAGGGTGAGCCCACAGCCCCTGGGCATGGACAACCAGCTCCAACAGCTTCCCAGGCTATGGGAAATTGGACAACCGGTCACATACCCTAGTCTCACCTCAAAGGCACGTGTCCTGTAGTCCAAATGCATCGGGCCATTCGCTATCATGAACTGACTGAGCCCGACTGTGGTTCAACTTGATAAAGGGGCATCTGGGAAGTGGGTACATGTGTCCCAAATGAAACTGTTTAAAGGGGCAGGATAAATCTAACCCCGAGTCTAGCCTTTTTTAATTCGATAACTTTCACTGTGAAGAGAGCATCTCAGTGACCCAGCTCAGAGAATGAAAGAATAAACCACCTACCACCTGACCCTTAAGGAGCAGAGTAACCTATCTTCTTAATCCTCCCGGCCACCCTTCCTGGCTAGCAGGAAGAAACGGCTCTTAGCTGTTGGTAGATATGCATCGGATGGGCTGATCAGTGCCCACCCCGATGCTGAGGCAGGAAAAGGCCAGAAAAATCCTCAACGTATGATGACCACCCTCCTGTAGGGAACTGCTCCACCTTTCCTGCATGGAAGAGAAGCACCCCAAGAATGGCACTGCTGTGTGCACTGCCGCTGCACATGTCAGCATTGCACATTGGTCAATATGGGCAACAAGCCACTGCAAGGAGTTTTCCTGGGCAGGTTTGTGTGTGTGTGTTTTCTTTTGCAGAAACCACCGTGCAATCTCCGTCCGGGGGCAAAGGGGACTCATAGACTACGAGGCCTCACTACCATCAACAGTGCCTGTCTCACCCAAACCCCCACTTTTCCATTACAGCAAAATTGTCTTGTCTGCTTTGTGTTGTCTTGTTATATGTGTTGTGTTTATTTGTTGGGTTTGCTTTCAGTTGTCAAAAGTTTAAATGTATATGAATATCATAAAAATATGCTAAAAAAGCATTGGTAATACCCCCTCAAAAACTGAAGCTTTCTGAGGATCCCAGACCAGAACATTTCCATCCTTTTGGACTGGAAGGTTGTTCCAATATTGGAAACAAGGGCAGCATTTCATATAAATGGTTTTAATTCCACTTGATTAGGAAAATGATATTTATTAAAGGTTATGTGTATTTTGTTTATCCTTTTTTCCCTTCCTCTTCTCTAAACCATGTGATAATTTTTTTCCTCTCTCAAGGATTTAAAAGCTATTTAGAACATCTGCATCACAAGATGTGTGTAAGAACCTGAATTAACTCCTTGTGTTAAAGGAAACAAGAATCTGCAGAGTTAATGTTTCCCTAACCCTGAAACCTCTGTGTCTAAAGAAAAAAAATGGTTAAAAAAGAAGCGAGATGTGGCTCAGCAATGGTATAATATCGTTTGAGTAATTATGACACATTAAAAGATAAGTCTGCCTGTTGCATTTAGAAATTTATTTCTAATGACTTGGCCAGTACATGGGGAAAGAATTACCTTGGTAGTACAAATCCCATCCATAAAAATGCACACAGGTTCCACAATAAAATGTCAAACAAAATCATATTTAATTGAAGATTATTTTACTAAGTGAAGAGGCAACTGTACCGCTGTAGCTGTGTAAAGCAACCTTACTATGCTGTTATTTACTTTCTCCTCCCCGCCCCCAGGGTTTTCTCTTTTAATTTCTTTTCACTGCTTGAGTTTCACTTTAACTTCAAAGCAGCTGAAGATTACACACCTGCTTTCTATAAAGCTGAACGTGGTGCTCCGTAACCAAATGCTAAAGTGACATCACCCTGACGGCCGATGTCAAGTGGGGGAATAATGTAAGAAGCAGCCCCTTTTTGCCTTCCCCAATACCACAAAGCCCCGCTCCACATAGCAAAGCCTTCTTGCTTGCACTGCCAGCCCCTCTTTGGGGTATTTCTCTTTCTTCTGGCCCTTTCCTCCCTCCTCTCCTTTCTTCTCACTATAAGGATAATGATGTGAAGTTCTTTAGGTATTCTATAAAACTGATGCTTTGTGAAATCACATTTGATAAGGGCATACATAAATATAGTATGGCATTGTGCATTTGTATTTTTCCCCTCACTGGATTTGGTGTTGCTCTATCTATTGTATGTGCCGTGGCATTTCACCTTTTATATTGTATACTTTCAACCTTGTAACAAATGTATTTTCTTTTTTTTTACAAGTAAGTTGTACCCTGTAACAATAGTAGCAAGGGCAGAAATCAACCTACCACCTTTATGTATTGGGCCAATCTCTGTATGAATGGGAGTGAGTGAGCGATTGTCTAACAGTAGCCAGCTACAACGACGAGCTAATGAAGAAGGATTAAGAACTAGGAAACCGGAGACTAGCAAGAGGGGAAGATCAATACCTGAAACTTCATTGCTGAGGGAACAGGAGCCCTGGTTAGAGTTAATCAACACTGGAGACCGGATACCTCCCAACTGGCCACTTTCAGAGCCTAGACAACACCAAAAACTAAATGAATCAAAATCACCAAGGGACTCTAAACTGCACGTACCAGTGGACGTGACCCTGGGGGCTGCCCAGGAGAAGCCCTATGAGGGCAATTCTGAAAACTGGGGGGAGCACAGAAGTCTGCCAGAGGAGGATAAGAGGCAGTGAAGTGTGACCCTCGGTGGCACCCTCTTGAGCTGACCAGCACCAGACCCATCCAGCCAGAAGGACCAGCCAGCGACCCCCTTCTGGAAACAACACCACTTGAAGAAAACCTCGGCTGGCCATCCACGGCAGACTCCAAGCATAGGAGAGATATACCTGAAACTGGTGCTTTATTGCAGCTGCTACATGTGTACATCTGTGTGTGCGTGTGTGTGTGCGTGTGTGCGTGTATTTCAGAGACCGTACCCCTCCTAATTTGGAGGTTTGATGTATGGTTTTTGACCCTATCACTACTGCACATTCCAGCTAATAAACCAGAATTTTAAGGATTCGGGGAGTTGGTCATTTGTAGCCAGCATTATCTGGTGCAAGACCTGACCTCCAGGGCACAGCTCTGGGAATGCAGCCTGGGAATGGGACTTGCTGTTCACATTTCTCGAGTCTGTTGCACCCAAGTCGGGATGGGCTATCACCCTACGTGTGACAGGACATTGGGCAAGAGAGACCTATGGTCTGACACAGCACATGGCAGCTCTGATGCTCGTGTATCTGCTGGGCCATACTTGGTATGAGAAAACCTATGCACGGTTCACAAGATAAACCCAGCACCCTCCAACAGGAATGCAGAGGTCTGCAGACATCCTGCCCTGTGATGGCCCCAGCTGTTTGCAACACCAGATTTGCTCTCATTTTCTATAGTCAAGAAACAAGGGGAAATGCAGAGCTGGCATTTTCTGTGGGGGCCTGGAGCCCAGACCTGGTGAGAACCACGGCTCTAGCCCATGTTGCTCCAAGTTACTCACGAGAACGGCATACGGGACTGTCCTAGAGACCTACCGCTGTTGGGCTGGGGGAGACATCCAGAGCTCACTTCCAGTTTCAGCCCTACCTGAGCTAGGAGCAGCCCCATCACAACTTACCCAGACAAACTCTTTGTCCACCTCCGAGCAGCATGACACCATCATCCCTGCCCCTGCCTCCAGGAAAGCAGAGGGTCCACAGGGGCCAATGTCTTCCTGCTGTAAAGGGGGTTAATACATGGGGCCAGGAGACCCCAGGCACACTGCAAGGGAAGGTGAAACCCCCCCAGTCCAAACCAGTCTGAACAGGGCAGGAATACATTCTTGCCCCCAATGCAGTGTTGGTCTGAGCACCAGCAGGAATCCTACTCCAGTCCCTTGCTATTCTAACAGCAAAGAAGCTCTTTCGGAGACCCAGCCTGCCCCCACCCCCTCGCCTATGCTACAACTTACAGCCATCGCTGCGTGCTGTGCTCTAAGCAGAGATGGGTGGAAAGCTGCTTTCCCCCTTCTTTGTGGCAGCCCTTCAGACCCTTGGGGCACTTGTACACATGTTGGGGGCTTAATCCCAGGGGTTTTATTCTATGTCTCCTTAATTGAAATGGTGGGGCATAGAATAAAACCCTGGGTGACCTGTACACATAACAGGTTTTACTCCTCATTACATTAATTAGGTTTATAAAATTTAAAATAGTTTATCTTAGAACATTTCATCACTGTTTGCACGTAACAATGTTCACAGCGAATTCAGCCTGGTGTGCAGTTCCTTGTGAATTCCAGCAGGGGAAGCCACATACCAATCCATCCCATTGCTGTTTTCCTGATAATGAGTTACAGCTGGGGGTGCATGTAATTACCCAGTAATCCCTCCTCCTTACTCTTGAACTTTCTCCCCACAAAGCCAGGGATCCCCACACTAACCCATGGTCACAAGCCCACTCCATCCTCCCCCAAACCCACCCTCGGACCGCGTGGACTACCACCCATGGCAATCCGTCTGTGGGGAAAAAAAGTTGCTTCATCTTGCAATTTTATCTCTATAGACCCATACTGCACCCTGACCACACCTCGACTATCACCACACCATTCATCCCCGCTCCCTCCATCCCACCATGATCATTCCTCACCCCTGCCCAAGCTGCACAGCTTCTTCCACCCATACCAATAGGTTCCCTGCCCCTTCCATTCTCCTCCAGCCCCCTGCACCGTGCCCCCAAGTCCCACACCCCCAGAATGTGACAACTCCCAACTCTGAAAAAAACCTCAGTGAATCTTTATTTGAAATCTTTATTTTTATTGTTTTTGCAAGGCCATGATCCAAAACATTGTACTAAATAAATTACGTGGGTAAATAATAAACAGAAGACTCATATATGCAGAAGTACAATGGGAATAAATATTAAAAT
Organism: Crocodylus siamensis; assembly: GCF_052110815.1. Lineage (NCBI taxonomy): Eukaryota > Metazoa > Chordata > Crocodylia > Crocodylidae > Crocodylus > Crocodylus siamensis. Next base: position 1,145,851 of record NC_143397.1, read on the forward strand.
AATTAAATAATTTCTGATAAATAAACCTAAGTATAACTAAGATATGCTATGATAAAATCACTAGGAATATTATGAAGCATCAGAAAATATTATACAAAATGAAAACTGTTTAAAATATTAGAATAATGTTAGTAAATGGTGATACTGTTTTATACTATTTACATTATGTACAGTATTTATAGTACTTACATTTATTTATCTACTTACATTTATTTATAATATAAGATGGACAGTCCACCTTTCAAAAATGCACGACTCCCACTGGCCGCTGAAAATCTTCTACTGCGAACTGTCAAATGGAGTACGCTTTCATGGCACACCAAAGAAAAAGATTTTATAACATTGACTCCTTCATTTTTGTAATCAAAATATTATTCTGACTGTACTTGGATGTCGCATTCATATTATAATCAAATAATAAATTAGTCCCCAACCATTCTTACCTATATATATATATATAGTTCAAAAACAACAGTTGCAAACCCTGGGTAATGCGGGCTGGGGAACCATCTCCCCAGAAAACAGCTGCTCTGCAGCAACCCTGGTTTGAAGGAAACATCTCCTGAGAAAACAGCCCTGCCCTGCAGTAGCCCAGGTTGGAAGCAGGGCTGTGTGATCAACAGCACAGTGTCTCAAGAGCTGCCATTAACACCTCAAGATCGGAGGCAGGCATTGAACAATCAAGTCTTCTCAAAACCAATGTCCATACTGGACCCCTACCCAGTTTTGGAATGGGGCTTCCTTCACACCGGTGCTGCATGTGTCCTGCTGGGTGAGCATTGCCGAGTCCTACACCCTGCTCTCCTCCCCGAACCTGGTATTTCAAATTCTGGGTCCCACAGACCCATATCCCCCAAATTAACGAGTTGTTCATTGGGGAAAAAGGCTCCAATGTCTTAGAAAAGCAACCCCAGTATGCAGGCAACAGAGCAGGAGGCTGATATACCTATCAACCACGGCCCCTAGTAGACCCGAGAAGAACTGAGGGACTTTTAGTCGGAGGAAGAGATGACTGAGCAGCATTGAGAGAGCACGACGTGGAGGTCTTGGTAGAGGAGAACAAATCGTAGTGGAA
>NC_143397.1:1147025-1194755 GCF_052110815.1 Crocodylus siamensis
TAAAAGGAAGGCCCAGGGAGGAATAGGACCCCTGCTAAATGGGCAGAAACAATTGGTGGCGGACAGAGGGGACAAGGCTGAACTCCTCAACGAGTTCTTCGCCTCAGTGCTCCTAAGCGAGAGGCACGACAAGTCTCTCCCTGGGAGCGTAGGGAGGCAGCAGCAAGGCACCAGACTGCCATGCGTGGACCCTGAGGTGGTGCAGGGTCACTTGGAGGAACTGGATGCCTTTAAGTCGGCAGGCCCGGATGAGCTCCATCCGAGGGTACTGAAGGCACTGGCCGACATCATTGCAGAGCCACTGGCGGGAATATTTGAACGCTCGTGGCGCACGGGTCAAGTCCCGGAGGACTGGAAAAGGGCCAATGTGGTTCCCATTTTCAAGAAGGGGAGGAAGGAGGACCCGGGTAACTATAGGCCAGTCAGTCTCACCTCCATCCTTGGCAAAATCTTTGAGAAAATTATCAAGGCTCACATTTGTGAGAGCCCGGCAGGACAAATTATGCTGAGGGGAAACCAGCACGGGTTCGTGGCAGGTAGATCGTGCCTGACCAATCTAGTCTCTTTTTATGACCAGGTCACAAAACGCCTCGACGCAGGAGGAGGGGTGGATGTCGTATACTTGGACTTCAGGAAGGCCTTTGACACGGTATCCCACCCCATACTGGTGAACAAGTTAAGGGGCTGTGACTTGGATGACTGCACAGTCCGGTGGGTGGAGAATTGGCTGGAGGGTCGCACCCAGAGAGTCGTGGTGGATGGGTCGGTTTCGACCTGGAAGAGTGTGGGCAGTGGGGTCCCGCAGGGCTCGGTGCTTGGACCGATACTCTTTAATGTCTTCATCAGCGACTTGGACGAGGGGGTGAAATGTACTCTGTCCAAGTTTGCAGATGACACTAAGCTATGGGGCGAAGTGGACACGCCGGAGGGCAGGGAACAGCTGCAAGCAGACCTGGACAGGTTAGACAAGTGGGCAGAAAACAACAGAATGCAGTTCAACAAGGAGAAATGCAAAGTGCTGCATCTAGGGAGGAAAAATGTCCAGCACACCTACAGCCTAGGAAATGACCTGCTGGGTGGCACGGAAGTGGAAAGGGATCTTGGAGTCCTAGTGGACTCCAAGATGAACATGAGTCGGCAGTGTGACGAAGCCATCAGAAAAGCCAATGGCACTTTATCGTGCATCAGCAGATGCATGACAAATAGGTCCAAGGAGGTGATACTTCCCCTCTATCGGGCGCTGGTCAGACCGCAGCTGGAGTACTGCGTGCAATTCTGGGCGCCGCACTTCAAGAAAGATGCGGATAACCTGGAGAGGGTCCAGAGAAGGGCCACTCGTATGGTTAAGGGCCTGCAGGCCAAGCCCTATGAGGAGAGATTAGAGAAACTGGACCTTTTCAGCCTCCGCAAGAGAAGGTTGAGAGGCGACCTGGTGGCTGCCTATAAGTTCGTCAGGGGGGCACAGAAGGGAATTGGTGAGTATTTATTCACCAAGGCGCCCCCGGGGGTTACAAGAAATAATGGCCACAAGCTGGAGGAGAGCAGATTTAGATTGGATATTAGGAGGAACTTCTTCACAGTTCGAGTGGCCAAGCTCTGGAACGGGCTCCCAAGGGAGGTGGTGCTCTCCCCTACCCTGGGGGTATTCAAGAGAAGGTTGGATGTGTATCTAGCTGGGGTAATGTAGGCCCAGCACTCTTTCCTGCTTATGCAGGGGGTCGGACTCGATGATCTATTGAGGTCCCTTCCGACCCTAGCATCTATGAATCTATGAAAAAGGGGCCGAGGGGAAGATCATCCTCAGGGGCAACCAACACGGGTTCATCAGTGGCAGGTCCTGTCAGACCAACCTGGTGGCCTTCTACGACCAGGTCACCAAATCCTTAGATGCAGGGGGAGCAGTGGACATCGTCTTCCTGGACTTTCGGGAGGCCTTTGACACTGTCTCTCAGCCTGTTCTCATTAAGAAACTGGGGGCTGTGGTGTCAACACCCACACAGTCAAATGGGTCACCAACTGGCTGGAGGGCCGCACCCAGAGAGCGGTGGTAGATGGGTCATTTTTGACCTGGGAGGATGTGGGCAGTGGAGTCCCCCAGGGCTCGGTCCTAGGGCCCGCACTGTTCAACATCTTCATCAGTGACTTGGACGAGGGGGTAAAAAGCACCTGTTCAAATTTTCTGATGACACTAAGATGTGGGGGGATGTGGGCATGCTAGAAGGGAGGAATAGGTTGTAATTGGACTTAGACAGGTTACAGGGGTGGGTGGACAAGAATAGGATGGGATTCAACACTGACAAGTGCAAGGTGCTGCACCTGGGGAGGAACCAACTGGCACCATACCTACAGGCTGGGGAACTCCCTTCTCATCAGTGCAGAGGCAGGAAAGGATCTGGGGGTCATCATTGATGCCAAGATGAACATGGGCCGGCAGTGTGCGGACGCGGTCAGGAAGGCCAACCGCACCTTGTCGTGCATCCACAGATGCATCTCGAGCAGGTCCAGGGAGGTGATCCTCCCCCTCTATGCGGCACTGGTCAGGCCGCAGCTGGAGTACTGCGTCCAGTTCTGGGCACCGCACTTAAGGAGGGATGTGGATGGCATGGAGAGGGTCCAGAGGAAGCCACTCGCATGGTCAGGGGGCAGCAGGGCAGGCCCTACAATGAGAGACTGCGGGACCTGAATCTGTTCAGCCTCCACAAGAGAAGGCTGAAGGGGGATCTAGTCGCCTGTTACAAACTAGTCAGAGGAGACCAGCAGGCTTTGGGGGAGTCCCTGTTCCCCCCAGCACTGCCAGGAGTGACTGGAAATAATGGTCACAAGCTGGCAGAGAGGAGATTGAGACTAGACATCAGGAGGCGTGACTTCACAATCAGGGCAGCTAGGATCTGGAACCAACTTCCAAGGAAAGTGGTGCTAGCTCCTACCCTGGGGGTCTTCAAGACAAGGCTAGACAATCACCTTGCTGGGGTCGTTTGACCCCAGTACTCTTTCCTGCCATGGCAGGGGTTCGGACTTGATGATCTGCTCAGGTCCCTTCCGACCCTACCAACTGTGAAACTATGACAGGCTGAGAGCCATGGGGCTCTTTAGCCTGGAAAAGTGCAGGCTCAGGGGTGATCTGGTGGCCACCTATAAGTTTATCGGGGAGACCACCAGGATCTGGGGGAACGTCTGTTCACCAGAGCACCCCAAGGGATGACGAGGTCGAACGGTCACAAACTCCTGCAATACCGTTTCAGGCTGGACATAAGGAAGAATTTCTTTACTGTCCGAGCCCCCAAGGGCTGGAACAGTGTGCCAGCGGAGGTGGTTCAAGCACCTACATTGAACACCTTCAAGAGTAAACTGGATGCTTATCTTGCTGGGATCCTATGACCCCAGCTGACTTCCTGCCCTTTGTGTGGGGGGCTGGACTCAGTAATCTTCCGAGCTCCCTCCCAGCCCTAATGTCTATGAAATCTATGAAATCTATGTTTTCAGCACAAGTCCCTCTTTCCTCTATAGAGTCAACTCCATGCCAGTGCTCTTAACTATTTGCAGTTTATTGAATTATAATAAACATAAAACTAAATATCATATACATATATTTACACAGTGAATATTAACCAATAACCAAGGTCAACCCTAAATAACACTGTGGGGAAACCACTCCCAACTACAACTCCCAAAGAAAAAATATATGCACAATAAACCTACAGCTTCTCCATCCCACAGTGGAGAACCTGTACTAAGTTAAAGGGTCATGCAAGGTATCATAGTGGAAATGTGATTGTACCCCTACAAAGGAACAGTTCCCTTTTTCATTAATGCAGAAACATAGGCATCAAATGGACCCCTACTCAGTTAGGGGATCTAGCATTCCAAGAAATCAACAGTGTGTTTTTTCAAAATTACTCTGTCCTATGATAACACTATTTACCCATCACAATAAAACAATTTCAGCAGCATCAACACCATACAACATCACAATACAACATTTCAATTATAAAATATAAGGCACAAACATAACCAATCTTAGTAAAATCTATTCCTTAATATAGCACCTGTCCCATGGCAAGAGAGAGTACTCCTTCCAATGGGGTCCCTTTTTTTGGGGGGTGGGGTGGCAGAAGGCAACCTCTGTTTCTCCCCAGAAACTCTGCTCTGTGATGGTTTGGTTAAAATGGGCCCCGCAGGGGGTACGCACCTTACCCTATGTCTTAGGTAACCTGAGCTGGAAACATTCCTGAGGGAGGGGGAAACCTGCTCCATCTGCCTATGGGACTGGTATCACCTACCTGGGTGAGGGGCTGCTACCTGGTGGGCTAGAGTCTGCCTGGCAACTAGTGATGTATTTCAACTTGGTTCGCCAACAGTCAACAGGTGCTGGCCTCCACTGGACCAGGTGAATGAGGGGCTATATAAGTTAAGATTGCCCAGGAGGAGGGGGCAGCAGCCATGCAGGGGACTCAGACTTAGAGAGGAGCTTGACCATCAGGAACTGGCTCTCTCCCCCATAACACATGAGCGAGGAACGACCTGCCTCCAGAGGGGATCTCCAACACTAGCCTCAGGATGACACTTGTGAGTAAGCTACTCGAGATCTGGGTAGATATCTAGCTGGCAGTAACTCAGATGCGTGATCAAAAGGCTCCTCAGTCAGACTGTTTTGCTCTATGGGATTTCTATGATATTGCTCAATCCTGTACCCTATTTTCACCCTATCCCTGTAACCAATAAAGTTCTCCTTTGTGACCGGTGTAGGAGACTTATTGATGGGTGGGTCTAAATTATGCCCAAGAGGCCCGTTAGGTCTGTGGACTAAGGGAGACTTTCCTTTTTGGCCCCCGACTTGGGGAAGTGCCCCAAGTGCCTGTACTGAGTTGAGTACCTGTAGGACTATTCGGCCTGTGTTTCCCACACAGGGCTGAGTGAGTCCCTTCTTGGGGTGGTGGCAGCTACGTTACCCCCAGGCTAGCGAGTGTGCTCCAGGAGAGGGGTCAGCCAGACATAAGGTGCCCCAGGGAGGCGCTCAGAGCCTGGAAGGTGGTCAGGCACAGGGCGGTGAATGGCTTAATACAGGAGCGCCCCCTACTGGCCCACCACAAGGGAATCTTGTTTTGTGCTTGATTATTTAATGACCATTGTTGTTTGTTTCTTTCTTCATTTCTTTGTTTGTTGTTACTTAATGTTCTGTTAATAAAAGTGTTGGTACTCTATAGTACAGTTGTGTGTGTGCTGCAAAAAAAATACCTTGCTGCTGGTGCGATGGTGTGTTTCAAGACAGGATTGCAATATGTGCAGGCAGGGGAGGGCAACGTAGGTGGGGAGGGTGACTTGGGTGGACCACTGATCTGTATATTTACAAAGAACTGAGGCTGGACAAGAATTGCAAAAAAGAGCTTGTGTCTGGGGCTGGGGCTGGGAAGCAGTTTGGGGAGTGGGGATGAGAGTCTTTTCTCCTGCTGGAAATTAGGTGGTCACCTGAGTGGGCACCCCCCAAAGTCCTTCTTGTGCCCCACTGGTGTTCTTGTACAAGTTGCCAATTGCTGAAATCATGAGCAAGACCTTGTGAGGGAGGATAAGACAAGATGCTTCGTTTATTAATTAAGCACTTAATACACACACACACCACATTCATACTCCAATTTCAGTTTTGTGCTGGTATATGTTACCAGTCTTTTCCATGCTCAGATCAACTTAGTTGCCAGCCAAGTTGATTACAAGTAGGAGCTGGGCTCCTGCCAGTCCATCTCGTCAGATTAACCAATGCTTCAAAATAGTTATGTCCCACCCCATCATTTATAGCTTTTTCAATTCACCCAGTCCTCTGGGCTTTGCTGTGTTATCACTGTGTTCTTCCTTGAAGGGCAATTGCCATTGTTCTCTTGTTGTTTTGGGGCAGATTCTTCTTGTTTGATCTTTTATTTATCTGCATTCTTCAGCAAGTCACTAGCTGATATTTTCCTTTTCCACAGGCACACTCTCACCTGTTCTCTCACGCATACAGCATACAAAGGTTGAGCACTTATGACAAGCTATGTAACAATACAAAATGGAGTTTCTTAAGGCAATGCAAAACTCAAGAAAATACATAACATTAAAAGCAATAGGTAAATGTCTATTTGTATAACAGTGTGTGCTTGCTTTCCCCAAAAGTGCCCTGAAGTGATGAGCGGGGGGGCAGGGGGGCACCAAAAGTATTTAGGTATGAAAATGGGGGAAGAGGGGAAGAAGTGAGAATGAAGGAGAGAAAGAATGAAGGTAGGAAAGTGCAGATAAGAAAGGAAGGAAAATGAACACAGAAAAAAGAATGAATGAGGCAAAGCAAACAGAAGGGAAGTCAGAGAGGACAAGTCCCCAAGAGGACTGGGGAAAGGGCTGGAGGCAGCAGGAAGCTCAGAGTAGGACCCACCTAGCAAGTAGCAGGTGCCAGGTCCCACAGCTGTCCTTTCCTCCAACCAGGGCAAGCGCCTAATCTTGGCTGAAGATGTGGTGGGCAGAGCAGACCAGGTCAGCGAGGTAGACCAGCAGGTTGATTGAGGTGAGAGCAGTGATGGCTGCTGGCTTGTTACAGGGACAGAAGGCACGTTCCCAGCAGCCTCTGAAAGTAAGCACAGGCGGCCCAAATATGCCAAAGCTGTAGAGGGGCCAGACGATGGTGGCAGTGACATAGAGGAGCATAGCCAGGAGTGTGTATCCACTGAGGATCTTGTTGGAGGCACAAGGCAGCCAGTTGCTGCACTCATAGATGCACAGCACAATGACAACCAGCGAAAGGATGAAGCAGATACAATACACGGCCAGGCACCACTTCAAAGCCTCATGCCAATCATGAACCATTGGGTTGTAGATGAAAACAAAGATTATGCAGGCAATGAAGGTCTCCACCACCTTGAGCATCCCTGGCATGGTGGCCATGTAGCCAGTGGCCTCATCCGGTGTGGTGTGGATCATGGTGACCTCCACGGAATAGGCCATGCAGGCGAGGCAGGAGAAGAAAGTGGCAGCAATGCGGTAGTCCTGCTCCCAGCAGTACTGTTGGTTTCTGATGTCAGTGAAAGGATAGATGACAGAGGCCGAGAGGGTGAAAAGGCTGGCATACATGGTGAAGGTGATGTGGAAGTTCTTCCAGGAGATGGACATGCGGTGCTGGAGCCCCACAGACTCCACCAGAAGCACCACAAGTGTCACAGCGAAGCAGGAGCACCACGAAACCATGCACCACATGTTGGCATACCACCAGCCGCTATTGCTGGCTACCAGGCTGAAGGTGACGCAGGTGAAGAGGGCTTCCAGCAGGTGCATGATGCCCATTGGACGTGCCAGTGCCTTGGTGTTTCCCACTGAGCTGGAGTGCTGCACCGGCATGGTTGGTTCACCTGGGGGGCAGATGAGGGAAGCAAGGTGGGCACTGGGCAGGAGGTGCATGGGGAACACGTGCATGCAGGCTGCAGGGGGCATAGGCACATGCACATATGAAGCAGGGTGTGCAAATCCCCACACAAACAGCTGGGGGAACATACAGGCTTAGGGAGTAGTGGGGCACACAGAGACATAGAAGGCAGTGAGGAACACATGCATACACAATGCAGGGGCAGCACCATTTCACACACAACTGGGAACTGGTTCTCACTCCCACACCCCTCGCCCCACTCCCACCCACCACACTGTTTCCCTGCCCCAGGCCTGACTGAGGTTGGGGAGATGTACAGCATCCCCACTGCACCACCGCCCATGCCCCTGCAGCCCAGCGGAGAGGCACACAGAGCTTGGGACCCAGGCATCCTGTTGTACTACCAGACTGCTCAGCCAGAGAGTATGCACATGTGTGTGTGGGAGGGGGCTGTATTCACACAGCATATGGGACGTGTCTAGGCTTTATAAGTCAGACTCCACTGCCTTCCCAGAGCTGGGAGAACCCAGGTATCCAGGCTTCCAGCCCCACAGTTTTAACACCCTAGACCTCACCCCCAAAGTGGGGAGAGAACCCAGGAGTCATAGCTCCCAGGCTCCATTTTACCCACTCACCCAGCACACTTCCTGTGCTGACTGGAAGCAGTGAGTCCCCAGTGGTGTTGGGCAGGGGGCCAGAGGAGGTGCTAGAAGGGAACCATGATGTGCTGGAGCCCCTATAAGGGCAGACAGGAAATCAGTGAGGGGGAAGATGAAGGCCTCCGTGGCAAGGGATGAAGTGGGGCTGGGGCAGGGGCAGGCACCGCACAGCCAGGGTGAAGCGTGGAATGGAGCCATGAGCAGCTAGTCTGGGAAGCACATTGGGGACAGGGGACGAGGGGAGGTGGCTCCTGCCACTGCACACAGAGCATGGGGACTGTGTTCACCCAGATTAGCATGCAGGGTGAGGGCAGGTTGGCCCCAGCAGGATCATTGGCACATCCCCATCCCCTCCCTCAGCCTGGGCTGCAGGGAAGGTGGCAGCATCGCACACAGGAAGCTTCTGTCTATGAACAAGCATTTGAGCATCTCTGAACACCCACACAGCCCAGCTCCTCTGTGCAACTAACACACTCCTTCCTGGCCCATGTGGCCACCAGCAAAACCCCAGAGCCTGGGGCAGCCACACACCCTGCTCTGCCCTGCAGTCTGGGCACAGCAAGTAGAGCCCATGACCTCAGCCCTGGGACAGGACAGCCCCGCCATCACCCGCCCTCTCCATGATCTGATACCAGACCCTGCAGTCCTGTTAAATCCCCTAGCCAGCTGTGCACCCCTGGGAGCTCTCTCCATCCCTTGTGGGGAGCCCTGGAGAGTGCACAGAGCCCTGGGGGTCCTTGCACTCACCTCTGTCCTGCTGGGTCCCATGTCTGGCCGATCCCTGGCCCAGCTGTAAGGTCTCGTAGGTGCTGTCAGCTGCTCCATCACCCAGCTGGAGGGTCTCGTAGGTGCTGTCAGCCTCATCTGGGGCTAAGGGGAATGCAGACACAGGGGCTGGTCAGGATGTGGGGCTGGGGCAAGACTACATAACTCCGGGCTCCTATGTACCCCCTGTGCCTCAGGTGGTCATGCACTCTCCTGGGGGGGGCCTTGGGGCACCACAGCTCAGCATAGATCATGCTCTCACCCATCCCAGCTGTGGGGCTCCTGGAGCAGAGCCTGTGACTTTGGGCCTGGTGCTGCATGTCCCACAAGCAGAGAGCATAAGCCAGAAGCAGAAGTGGCCTTGACTACAGGTGAGGGTGGTGAAGGAACACCAGTTGTGGAGCCAGGGTTCTGCCATTGGTTGTGGCCTCCATGGCCCTGCCCTCAATGGCACAGACAGGCCTGGCATGGGTCGGTGGAGATATGAGTGGGAGAGCACCTGTGAAGACAAGAGCCTCTGATGACTCCAGCCACAGGGAGTTTCAGCAGCCTGGCTCTGATGAGTTTTCTTTTCCTGGTGAGCAAGATCCCAGCAGCAGCAGCAGCAACCCATGGGGCAGGCAGCTGCCCTCAGCCCTTGGCTCAGCAGGGCCCAGGTAGCAGGGCACAGGCTGCAATTGCGGGATCTCCTGGGCTGTTAGCTGGTGATGTTACTTGTTCTCAAGAGTACACGAAGCTGCCCTGGTCTTATTGTAGTGACCACTGTATTTGTGGCCAAGGCCTTAGGGGCCAATTGCATGGCACTGTTCCATCCCTATACCACACCTCAAGCCTGTAATCAGCATCCTGACTGATGGTCAGTGTGGCAGAAAGCCACCTTGGTTTCTCCCCAAAATCTCTGCCCTGCGACAATGTGATCAAGATGGGCCAGCACAGAGGATTCCCACCTCAGCCTGTCTCTTCAGGTAACCTGAGCTGGCTGCAGTCCTGAGGGAGGGGAAACCTGCTCCCTCTGCCTACGGGACTGGTACCGGGGTGAGGGGCATCTACCTGGGGGGCTGGGATCTGCCCAGTAACTGGTGATGTATTTCAAATTGGTTGGCGGAGAGCCAACCGGAGCTGGCCTCCACTGGACCAGGTGAACTAGGGCACAGGGGCTATAGAAGTTAGGACTACCCTGGAGGTGGGGGCAGCAGCCATGCGGGGGACACAGAGAAGCCTTACCATCTGAAACTGGCTCTCTCTCACCCCAAAACTCACGAGCTGGAAACCGCCTGCCTCCAGAGGGGAAACTTCACCAGCCTCTGGAAGATGCTTGTGAGTAAGCTACTCGAGATCTGGTTAGAGATCTAGCTGGCAGTAACTCAGATGAGCGATCAAAAGGCTACCTCAGCCACACTGTTTTGCTCTATGGGATTTCTATGAGATTGCTCAGTCTTGTACCCTATTTTCACCCTACCCCTGTAACCAATAAAGTCTTCCTTTGTGACCGGTGTGGGAGACTTATTGAGGGGTGGGTCTAAATTATGCCTAAGAGACCCTTTAGGTCTGCAGACTAAGGGAGACTCCACTTTTGCTCCCAGACTTGGGGAAGTGCCCCAAGTGCCTGTACTGGGTCGAGTACCTGTAGGACATTAGGCCTGTGTTTCCCTGAGGACACAGGGCCGAGACAGAGTCCCTTCTTGGGGTGGTGGCAGCTACGTTACCCCCAGGCTAGCGAGTGTGCTCCGGGAAGGGGGTCGGCCGGACGCGAGGCGCCCCGGGGAGGCGCTTGGAGCCTGGCAGGCAGTCGGGCACAGGGAGGTGGGCGGCTCAACACAGTCTACACATGGCTTATGCAGCCCCTCCCTGAGCATCCTGACCCCTTGGCCTTCCTCAGCCCAACTCCGGGACTTCAGACCTCTTGATTTTTCCACACAGCCTCTTCCTGGGCTCCCAGACTGCTCAGTCTCTCACTCAGTCCCTCTCTGGGTCCTCACACCCTTGGTCTTGGCCATATCCTCCTGGGCTAACAGGCCACTTGGTCTCACTCTAGACTACTCTTTGGGATTCCAGCCCCCTAGGGTTATTTCATAGATTTCATAGACATTAGGGCTGGAAGGGATATCGGAAGATCATCGAGTCCAGCCCCCCCCACACCCAAAATTACCATATTTCCAAGTCCTCACTCCCAAATAAAGGTACCCAGCCCCAATCCACTGATGCCTAACCTCTTAAATCTGCAGGCACATCAAGTGCCCTGTGAGAATCTAGACTCTGTTATCTTTAGCATAGAAATGACGCTGCAGTTGCTATATCTGCAACTCTCAGAAAAGGCCCTTTCAGCCCAAAAGGTCCTCTGCCCTCCCTCCCAAAATGTACTCAGTGCACAACAAGAGATCAGCACACCAAGCCCTTTCCCTGACAGCGTCTGATGGGTCTGCATGAACTCAGGTCAGCAGTGCTTCAGGAACTGCACCCCACGGCACTGAAGGGGAGGGGAGAGGGGACCTCAGGACACTTCGCAATGGCACTAACCAAGACGAAGGACACGGGTGAGGTTTCACAGGATGGGAAAATGGCAATGGCTGCACCTCTCTGGAAAAGACAAGACAGAAGCTGGGGAATTATAGACCCACTGACCTCTCCTCAATCCCCAACAAGTTAATAGAGCAGACACTAAGACAGACCATTTGCAAGGATGTGTAAGTGAAAAGGCTGGGAGAGCCCTGGAAATGGTAGAGGATGACCTCACAATCACCTGTGCACTGCTCGGCCCTGTACCCAGGTGCCAACAGGCACATCAGGCCACGCTGGAGAGTCTCGCAGGTGCTGTCAGCCATGTGTGGGCCTGCACAGGGTGCACACACAGGGGCATATCAGGGTGCGGGGTTGGGATAGGATTGGGTGGGATTGAGATGCTGGCTCTTACCTTTCACCTGCTCCCTGAGGGTTGCACTCTGTCCTGGGGGGGCCTTGGAGACCCGCATGACCTTATACGTCCTGGTGGCAGGGCACAAAGCAGCTCACTGTGAAGGCGGCTCTGTGGTGCGGAGCTGTTGGAGTGAGCTGAAATGCTGCAGCATCATGTAGAAGTGGTCTTGACCACAGGTAGGGGCTGTGAAGCTCAGCCCAATGCAAGGCCACAGCCCTGCCAGTGGCTGCAGCAGCCGTGGCCCCACCTTCCCCAGCACAGACAGGCCTGGTGGGGGCTGGGCAGGCATGTGCGGGGGCCAAGCGCATCCAGGAGGCTGTGCTGTGTAGCTGAAGCCTGGGAAGCTGCATGCAGGGTTGGGGCTGCCCCAGACATGGGAGAGCAGGGGATGGAAGAACCATCTCTGAGCCCCATTGAAGCTGCCCCTGTGGCGGGTGCAGAGAGTCCACCTCAGTAAAACAGCTGGGTATTCGTATCCCACCGCTAACACCACGTGAGGCGGGCCAGTAGGGGGCGCTTCTGCATTGAGCCGCTCACCTCCCTGCGCCCGACCGCCTGCCAGGCTCCGAGTGCCTCCCTGGGGCGCCTTATGCTTGGCCGACCCCTCTCCTGGAGCACACTCGCTAGTCTGGGGGTAACGTCGCCCCCACCACCCCGAGAAGGGACTGTCTCGGCCCTGTGTCCTCGGGGAAACACAGGCCTAATAGTCCGACGGGTACTCGACCCAGTACAGGCACTTGGGGCACTTCCCCAAGTCAGGGGGCACAAAGCAAAGTCTCCCGTAGTCCGCAGAGCTAAGGGGTCTCTTAGGCATAATTTAGACCCACCCCTCAATAAGTCTCCTACACCAATCAAAAAGGAGAACTTTATTGATTACAGGGGTAGGGTAAACTAGGGTACAGGATTGAGCAATATCTTAGAAACCCTAAAGAGCAAACAGTGTGGCAGAGGTAGCCTTTTGATCATGCATCTGAGTTACTGCCAGCTAGATATCTAACCAGATCTCGAGTAGCTGACTCCCAAGCATCTTCCAGAGGCTGGTGCAATTCCCCTCTGTAAGCAGGCGGTTTCTAGCTCGTGAGTTTGGGGGTGAGAGAGAGCTAGGTACCGATGGCAAGGCTTCTCTGTCTCCCCTGCTTTGCTGCTGCTTCACCTCATGGCCGAAGAGAGAGCCCCTCCTTCCCCCCGCTAACCTATATAGCCCCTGTGACCTCATTCACCTGGGCCAGTGGAGGCCAGCCCCGGTTGGCTGTCAGCCAACCAATTTGAAATACATCACCTGTCACCAGGCAGATTCCAGCTCCCCAGGTAGATGCCCCTCACCCAGGTAGCTGATGCCAGTCCCGTAGGCAGAGGGAGCAGGTTTCCCCCTCCCTCAGGACTGCAGCCAGCTCCAGTTAGCTAAATAGACAGGCTGAGGGTTGGTCCCCTGTGTCCAGGGCCCACCCTCATCAAATGGTTGCAGCTCAGAGATTTTAGTCACAGTGTCACAGTCAGAGATTTTGGGGAGAAACCAAGGTGGCTTTCTGCCACAGCCCCCAGTTCAGGCTGGGAGTAGGGGGAGCTCATGGCTTGTTGGGCACCAACACGTGAGCTCAGAGCACAGCTCTTCCCCCACCCCTATGCTGACTCCAACCCCAGGGCGCTGCAGCCAACTGGGCTCTGATGAGCTTTGTCCTTCGAGGGAGCGAGATCCCAGCAGCAGCAAAACATGGGGCTGGCAGCTGTCCCACCCTCTGGTTGAGCAGGGTCCAGGTCTTCAGGGCACAGGCTGCAGTACCAGGGTTTCCTGGGCCATGTTTGGTCTCTGGGGCTCCCTTGCTGAACGGGAGGGAGTGTAAAAGACCCTTTGAAGGCAGGACCTGACCCCATTACTGCTCATGGGTGCCTAGGCACAGGGCAACCTCCCCAAGACAGGCCCCTCCACCATCCACGCCCCCCGTGCCCCCACACCTTAGAGCATGGGTCTGCTGTTGCAGTCACCAGAGACCATGACAGTTTCTGCAGCAGGGCTAGAGCATCGCTGTCACCATGATAGTCCATGAAATGCATGATATTTCCTGGCCCAGGAAGGGCTCAAGATCTCCCATATCTGCTGTCTGCTTTATTGGGTGCTGAGCTGAGGATGCCATGGCTTATTCTCCAACCCAGAGGAAGCGTGCTTTGTGCATCACAACTTCTCTCCCCAATCTCTCAGCTGGGGTTGTCTAGCCCCAGAGCCATAGGTGACTGGCAGGGGGTGTACATGCTCCCCCCTGCTCCCCCGGCAGCTGACACAGATGCTGTCGGTAGGGACAGGGTCACTGGCTTCTGTGGGTGCCCCGCCAGATTCAGGAGGCATCAGTCACTCATGCCCAGAGCTCACCCAAACCCTTTCCTAGACAGCTGGATGGATCTGAATGCATCCAGCTCAGCAGGGCCTCAGGAGCTTCCCCCCATAGGACTGAAGGAACTGGTCCCTGGGAACTATATTGGTCCGGTCATGGGACATGGGTGAGGTTCAGAGGTCTGGAGAAGGGTCAGTAAAATGCTTCTCAGTAGAAGGGACAGACAGGGGGACCTGGGGAGCTACATCCTGAATACCCTCACCTCTGCACTTGGGAAGTCACCAGAGCAGGAAAACACCAAATGCAATTTAACACCGAAAAATGCAAGGTTCTCCACCTTGGGAGGAAAAACCTGCAGCACCCTTATAGGCTCGGCAGTGCTACGTTGGATAGCACTACAGAAGAAAGAGACTTGGGAGTCATCATTGACCACAAGATGAACATGAGCCTGCAATGCGATTCTGCGGCTAGTAAAGCGACCAAAATGCTGGCGTGCATCCATAGATGCTTCTCGAGCAAATCCCGGGACATCGTTCTCCCCTTGTACTCGGCCTTGGTGAGGCCGCAGCTGGAGTACCGCGTCCAGTTTTGGGCTCCACAATTCAAAAAGGATGTGGAGAAGCTTGAGAGAGTCCAGAGGAGAGCCACGCGCATGATCAGAGGTCAGGAAAACAGATCTTACGATGACAGGCTGAGAGCCATGGGGCTCTTTAGCCTGGAAAAGCGCAGGCTCAGGGGGGATCTGATGGCCACCTATAAGTTTATCAGGGGTGACCACCAGGATCTGGGGGAACGTCTGTTCACCACAGCGCCCCAAGGGATGACGAGGTCGAACGGTCACAAACTCCTGCAAGACCGTTTCAGGCTGGACATAAGAAAGAATTTCTTTCCTGTCCGAGCCCCCAAGGTCTGGAGCAGTCTGCCAGCGGAGGTGGTTCAAGCACCTACATTGAACACCTTCAAGAGTAAGTTGGATGCTTATCTTGCTGGGATCCTATGACCCCAGCTGACTTCCTGCCCTTTGGGCGGGGGGCTGGACTCGATGATCTCCCGAGGTCCCTTCCAGCCCTGATGTCTATGAAATCTAATGTGCTGCACACCTCTGCTGAGAAGAGGAAATGGTGGTGAAACAGCTCCAAGGGCTGAGTGATCCGAGACCACACAGGATGCACGGCCACTTTAAATAAACATCCCACAGTGCAGTCAGGGCCAGGGCCCTGCTTCTAATAAATGCCTTAAGGCAGAAAAGATGAAGAAGGAGAGGTGAAGAATTAAAAGGGGCTTTAAATGTGGTCACAGCCCTGCTGTAAGGAACACTGACATGGGCAAGATGTCCCAAGCGTGGGGACTGTAGCGGGCCAGTAGGGGGCGCTCATGCGTTAAGCCACCCACCTCCCTGCGCCCGACCACCTTCCAGGCTCCGAGCGCCTCCCTGGGGGCACCTCGCATTCGGCTGACCCCCTTCCTGGAGCACACTCACTAGCCGGGGGGTAACATAGCTGCCACCACCCCAAGAAGGGACTCTGTTGGCCCTGTGTCTTTGGGGAAACACAGGCCTAATACTTCTATGGGTACTCGACCCAGTACAGGCACTTGGGGCACTTCCCCAAATCAGGGGCCGAAAAAGAAAGTCTCCCTTAGTCCACAGACCTAAGCGACCTCTTTGGCATTATTTAGACCCACCCCTCAATAAGTCTCCTGCACCAAACACAAAGGAGAACTGTATTGATTATAGGGGTAGGGTGGAAATAGGGTACAGTCTGGCTGAGGTAGCCTTTGGTCACGCATCTGAGTTACTGCCAGCTAGATATTTAACCAGATCTCGAGTAGCTTACTCACAGGCATCATCCCGAGGCTGTTGGAGATCCCCTCTGGAGGCAGTCCGTTCCTCGCTCATGAGTTATGGGGGAGAGAGCCAGTTTCAGATGGTAAAACTGCTCTCCATGTCTGAGTCCCCCGCATGGCTGCTGCCCCCTCCTCCTGGGCAGTCTTGACTTATATAGCCCCTGTGACCTCATTCACCTGGTCCAGTGGAGGCCAGCACCTGTTGGCTGTCGGCCAACCAATCTGAAATACATCACTAGTTGTTGGGCAGACTCCAGCCCCCCAGGTAGATGCCCCTCACCCAGGTAGGTGATACCAGTCCTGTAGGCAGAGGGAGCAGGTTCCCGCCCCCCCAGGACTGTAGCTCAGGTTACCTAACGAGAGAGGGTAAAGTTGAGTCTCCTCTGCTGGGCCCATGCTACTCACATTGTCACAGGGCAGAGATTTTGGGGAGAAACAAAGGGGGCTTCCTGCTACACTGGCCCACCACATTCGCCGTTTCATTCCCCTTTGTCTGATCCTCACAGTACGAGGGCTGCTTGCCCATGCTCCGGTGCTGCTGCAGCCCAACTGACAGGTGTTTCTTTCTCCCTCACCACTGGGCTTAGGCTACCTGACAGCTGTGGTCCAGACTTACATTGGCTCAAGACCCAACCCCTCCTGGTCAGGTGACTCTCTAATTATCCCCTCCCCTGTCCTTACTTGCCCCTGGCTGCCTGTCATGTAGCCCTCAATGGCCATGTGGCCCCAGCAGTTCCCTAGGCCAAAGAGGAAATTGAGCTTGTTGCACGTGATTTGTTTGTCATGAACTCACATGGCTGCTTGTGCTCAGCCTTTCCTCCTCCACACACTTGCACGACCCTTCCTGAGTGTCTGCTCCAGTGACTTCCCAGGTACGGAGATGACAGGAATGAGGATATAGCTCCCTCGGTCCCGTTTGAGCTTTCCAGTGAGGCACACTGCACTGGCTCTTCTCTAGGACTCTGCACCTCGCCTGTCTTGCAGAACATGGTCAATATTGTTCCCACGTGCCAGTTCCTCCAGTCCCCTGGGGCCCTGTGGAAATGGATGCATTCAGACCCATGCCTAGGAAAGGGCTTGGGGTGAGCCCTGGGGTGGACAACCCACGTAGCTGGGAGAGAGGGTGGAGGAGCTGTGGTGCACGGTGCCCTTCCTCCAGGGTGGGGAAGAAGCAGGGCAGGGCCAGCTCAGCACCTGATAAGGCTGAGAGCAGATAAAGGGCAGGCTTTGGGAGAGCTTGTGCCCTTCCTGTGCCAGGATACCTCATGCATTTTTTCAACCATTGCAGCAAGAGCGATGCTCCAGCCCTGCTGCAGGAACTGGGATGGTCTCTAGTGTCTTCGTGCACAGACCTGGCCCCTGCATACAGAACGGTGTAGATGGTGGCGGGGTCTCTGTGTGGGAGGCACCTGTGGGTGGACGGGTCTCTGTGTCCAGTCACCAGTGAGCATTGATGGGGGCAGATCCCACATTTGGAAGGGTCCTTTTTCCCCCTGACTGTTACTAATGGGCCGCAGAGAACAACACACAGCCCAGGAGACCCTGCCATTGTATATCGTTCCTTGTGACCCAGGTTATTTCTGGGCCTGGGGCAGTCAGGGGCTGCTGGGCCAGGCCTGGGCTTACTCCACATGGCCTCTTGGATGCTCTTGCCCCCCTAGACCTCCTCTGCCAGGGGGCCTTCCCAGGGAGGACAGGGGTGTGGCTGCTGGAGCCAATGGCAGGGCCATGGTCCACATCCGGCTGTGATTGGCCACCCCCTCCTGTGGTCCAGGCCACTTCTGCTTCTGGCTCATTCTTGCACTAGCAGCTGCAGAGCCACCGTGTGCAACACTGCCAGGATGGGTGAGAGCGTCACATATGCTGAGCTGCAGTTCTCCAAGGCCCCCGCCCCGGGACGAAGTGTGACCCCGCACGCACAAGGGGAAGGTAGGAGTGAGCACCCCTCTGCCATCCAGCCCTGCCCCTGCCCAACCCCCTGAACAGCCCCTGTGTCTGCAGCCCTACCAGCCCCAGGAAAGACCGCTGACACCTTCGAGACCTTCCAGCTGTGCCCAGTGGGTGTGGGACCAGCCGGAGATGGGGCTCAGCAGCATAGAGGTGAAAGTGAGGGAATCCCCTGCCCTGCCCAGGGCTCCCAGGCAGGGATGCAGAGAGCTCCCAGGGGTGCACAGCTGGAACGGGTGTGACACAGGACTGCAGGGGGCTAAGATGACAAGACTTGACAGGGGATGGAGGGGCTGTTCTGCCCCAGGGCTGAGGGGTGGCTTTGGTTGCTGTGCCCAGGCTGCAGGGCAGAGACGGGTATGTGGCTGCCCGGGCTCCTGGGCTTTGCTAGAGGCCACGTGAGCTGGGAAGGAGTTTTCCCCCCTCCCCGGTTGCTGCAGACATCAGGGTTTCCTTTGCAGCCCTCAGAGGTGCTGAGTGCCGGGTGCATAGAGGTGCTGGGCTGTGGGTGTGAGTGCAGGTGGGGCAGGAGGGACAGTGCACACTTGTCCATTCAGACACACTCACACACTCATTCATAGAGAGCAGCATCCTGTGTCTGATGCTGCCACCTTCCCTGGAGCCGAGGCTTGGGCTGGGGATCGGGCTGTGCCAATGCTTCTGCTGGGGTGGGAGGGCCTCCAGGCCTGCTGCCCTCTGTCTTGTATGGGGCTTTGGGGGCTGCAGGTGCCGTGAGGTGATCCCAAGGTGCTTCATCTCTTGCAGAGCCCCGGCGGAGCATACGTCCCCTGCCCCTGGCCCTGCTGGCAGCCTGCCTGGCCCTGCTGGCCACCACCATCGCCCTGGGGGTCTGCTGTGAGTAGAGGGAGCAGGGGCAATGGGCAGGTGTGGGGGAAGCATGGAAGACAGTGGGCAGTGTTGTGTCTGCATCTGTGTCTGTGCCCTGGTGCTGCTTTTAGAGGCTTTTGCCAGCTTCTCCATCCCTTGGGCCCAGGGCTTGGGTGGAGGTGTGAGCTTGGGGATGGGGGGTGCCCCTGTCATGGGCAGTGCATCTATCGGTGGTGCAGGGCCCTGCCCCTGATGCTGACAGCCCCATGCTCGTAGACTGGCAGCAGGGGGAGTGCCTGGAGCAGGCCCAGGCAGAGGTGATGCAAATGCAACAGGAGGGGAACTGCAGCCAGATCGAGCTCCAGGAGGTCATGGGGGAGCTGGAACGTGCATGGCAGCTGGCCCAGACACTGCAGCAAGAGCTGGACACAGCCCAGGCCACTATGCAGTCCTGCCAGGCCACAGGTAGCGCTTTGCGGTGCAAGGTGGGGGACATGGCTCCTGACCCCAGAAGCGGGGCAAGGAGTAGAGGGCAGTGCCAGCCCCATGCACTAGCCTGGTGTGATGGAGGGGTCAAGCCCCCGCATGTGGGGACTATGGAGGAGGCAGCTGTGGGGGCCAGGCACAGATCTGGGGAAGTAGGAACTCAGGCCCTACTGCAGTTGGGGCCAGCCCAGGCTACGGGTGTTCAGGGTCTGCTGGTCCGGCAGGTGCTGGGGGCGTTGGGCAGGGTGGGAGCTCCCGGGATTGCACAGGGCCAGGATCAGAGCCGAGCCCTGACCTCCGAGCCAGGTCTGCCCGGCTCCTGCACCCAGGACCATCCCAAGCAGCGCAGAGCATGGCCCAGGCCCCAGTGGGTGGGAGGAGGGCCTGAGAGCCTTGGCACACGGTGGAGGCAGAGGTGTGAGTATCTACCTGTACCCAGACTGCTGCCCGGAGACCTGGATGCTGCACCGTGGGAAGTGCCTGTTCGTCTCCAGGGAGAAGAAGACCTGGCAGCAAAGCAAACGCGAGTGTGAAGTAAATTCCTCCCGGCTCCTCGTTCTCCAGCCCCGGGACCACAGGGCCATGCCGGTACATCTGGGCCTGGAGGGGCAAGAGGAAAGTGATGCCTGGCAGGAGCAGGCAGGGAAGGGCAGGGAGCAGGGAGGAGGCACAGCGAGGGTCGTGGCAGGCCTGGCGCTGCAGGAGCCCGTGACCCCATCCCGTGGCGGGGAGCGGGGCTGGGCAGGGCCTGGTGGGTTAAGGCAGCGCCGAGGGGCACATGGGGCAGGTGAAGTGAAGACACAGGCTGGAGGGGAGGAAGAAAGGCTGGGGACCTCCTGCAGCATGGGGGCCTCGGAGGCTGGAGCAGTTGATAGCCCTTCTCCTGCCCCTTCCTGGTCCTGAGGGGCACCCCCAGCCCCCCGGGCTCCCCTGGACATCCTTCCCGGGCATTGGGTCTCCCTGCCCTGGGCACGTTTCACAGCCATTGTCACCTCTGCAGAGCTTTCTTGCCCACGCGGACGTCCCGTACTGGATCGGACTCAGGCGGAGAGGGAAGCCACATGAGTGGCAGTGGGAGGACGGCACCCCGTACACCCCGTAAGTTGGCACCGAGCTCCTTGCCTAGAAACTCTGGGCCCCCCTTCCCGAGCACCAGGGTGGGAGTGTGGGGAGCTCCCTGTCAGCCCACAGCGCGGGCTGTGACGGGGGTCTGGCTCGGGCCCTGGTACAAGGTCAGACGGGCCGTGGGCTCCCAGGCAGGGGGGAGCCGGGGCTGAGGCTGCAGGCAGGCGGGCAGGGCCCTGAGGGGCTGGGACGCCCTCGGGTCATGATGCGGCCTCTGTCGTCGCAGGCCTGGGAGCAGGACATCTTATGGTTATTTTGGAGTGATAAAAGGGGTAGAATAGAGAGAGGAGACCGGTCCTATCACCGCTGGGTCTGCGAGAGGCCGGCCGGCGGCCGCTCCCAGGGAACCACAGGCACTGACCCCAGGGCATGAAGCCACGAGGGTCCCATCAGTACCAGAGCACGTGTCCACAGCATCGCAGCACCAGGGACTCGTGTCCCCTTCCCCACTTGTCAGCTGGATCCTGCACCGCGCACACTCGAGGGGGGACTGGCTCTGGCTGCCCCGCTCACCCTGCCCCTCGGCTTCAGCTCGTGGCTCCAGGGACCAGCTCCCACCAGCACCAGCCTGATCCCCTCGCAGCTCCAAGGACTCAGCAGCACCTGCTCTGGGAAACGGTCGAGCAGGCAGGGCCTAGCAAAGGCATTAGCGGATGTTCCCGGGGCCCCGGATCTATGCCAGAGCTGGGCTGCCGGACCCTGCAGGCCTGATGGCACAGACGGCTGCATCTCTGACCTGCACCCAGCACACGTGGGGGTGGAGGGGGCTAAGGGTCCCCCTCCTTTCCCAGCAGTGGGTTCAGCACAGGGCTGAAGTGGTGCTGGCAGGCGTCTGCCCACGGCCACCTGTCCAAGTGGGCTCCAGCTCTGCAGGTCGCAGCTCCTATCCTCTTTGCTGTCTCCTCCACAGGGCCTGGCTGTTGTACGGGCCTCCGTGGTGTTTGTGGGCCGGGCACAGTGCTGGGCCCCACGGGCTGCATACACGATGCCCCTGCACGGGCCCTGGCAGCAGGGCTGGAGGGGAACCTGCCACTCCACCGGGGCTTGCACCTGCCTGTGCTGCCCTGTACACCAGGCAAACATGCACCAACCCCACTGTCCTCCTTCTGCGCCCACTCCCCACAGCAGCCCCCACTGATCCAGGACCAGCAGGCAGAGCCCCATTCCCTGATCCCAGCCACTCTCCTTCTCGCCCGTGCCCACCCAGAGCAGGAGGAGCCCCTGGGGCCAGCCAGGGGGTCCCAGCAGCCCTGGGGTCACTTTCCCCACCACTGTGGTGCCTGTTGCAGGGATGAGCATCACCGCTGGGGACCCGTACAGACCAAGGAGCCAGCCCTGCACTGCAGGCCCGTGGGTGCCCCCATCCTGCCCCACAGAGCTTCATACTGGGGACCTCCCCATGCCCGGGGGGAGGTGGGATGCACCATGGGTCAGGAAGGTGTATTGAACACTGTAAATAAGCCGGGAAATATATTGCTGCCATTCCTGCTGCTCACAGGCATCTTCATATTATTAAACTGCTGAGATTGCATTTCCCAGTGCCGTGTGTGTGTGGAAGTGAGCACTAGGGCAGTGTCATGTCTGGCCTCCCTATTGCACACAGGCCTCCCTCAATAGCTGCTCCACCCCTGGGACCCCCACACCACTAATCCCCTGCCCTGTGTCGGGGGCTGTACACACTGCTCTCACTACCCTTGGGAGCCCAGGCAGAGGAGGCAACATGCAGGCCACGGGCCCCTGGTCTCTGCACACCCATCCTACAGCCCCAGGGGAAGGGGAGCAAGTCAGCTGAACCCAACTCCTCCACAGCGCCCTCCCTGCTCCCAGGTCTAGAACTTGGCCGGATCCAGGGCCCTGGCACTGGCTTTTCAGCTGGCGAGAGGTGGGCTGCAGGGTCCCTAGGAAGTGGCACAGCTCAGATGTTGTACCCAGTACTTGGACGGCACCTCGGTGGAGCCAGGGGGTCACTGGCACTCGCAGGTGACAGCACAGGGACCAGGAAGTCACCATGTGCCTCCAGTGTGGGCTTGGGCATCATGGGGGTCCTTGGTGGGCAGGTGGTGTGGGGCAGTAAGGTTGATGGACAGCAACATGACCCGCTTGCTGAGTGTATCCAGCATCTTGGTCTTGCCATCCTTGAAGTCCTGGCACTGGGAGAAACGATTGAGGTGGAGTGGCATCTGCCTGGTCCAGGTACATACCATGGGCTCCGGGGGCTGCTGTGGGCTGGGGGAGCATGTTGGAACTTGTCCGACTGGCTGCGGGACAGGTGCTGGTCTGCTCCGACTGATACAGCTCAAGCTGGGCTCGCCTTTTTGTGAGGTGCGTCACGCTGCAGACTTGCCCCAACTTTGGCAACTCCCAGGACTCCCAGGTCCATGTCTCCAGCGCTGCTGTCCTGCCAGGGACTCCCAGACTTTTCCTGTACTTTGCATCACTCCTCACTGGGGAGCACCTTGCACTGGTCTGCACTACACTTCCCTGCACCGGCTCCTGCCCGGCTATCCAGCTGTCTGGGTCTCTCCGGACTCTGCTCCCATCCACCGGCCTAGTGGCAAGACCCTGGGGGCGCAGGTGCAGCCCAGGTCACTTTTCAAGAGAGTGCGAGGGCCTCCAGAGGGGTCTGGCATCCGACCTGGATCTAGGAGCTGTATCCGAGGTCAGGACAGGCTGGGGCAGAAGCTGGAGGCAGAGTTGAGGGGAGCTGAGGGTAACTGGGATCAGAAGCCAAATGAAAGAAGAGGGCAAACTGGAGTCATGTGGGAACACTGAGGTCTCCCCAGAGCTGGAGCCAGGCATCTCAGCAGGTCAGCATGGAGACATGCAGACAGTCGGGACAGGACCCTTCCCCTTGGTGTGGACATGGGGTCCATGATGGGGCCTGCGGCTGAGGCCTGGGGCAGGCTGATCCTGCTGCCTCTGGGGCAATTTGTTTGTCATAAACTGACTTGGCTGCTTGTGCTCAGCCTTTCCTCCTCCACACGCTTGCACAGGCCCTTCCTGAGCGTCTGCGCGAGTGACTCCCCAGGTGCAAAGTGAAAGGAACCGGGCCCCACAGGATCCTGGCTACAGGGTCTTGCCCCTGTGCTGAGGCTCAGCCTGAGGCTGCAGTGGGGGCAGGAAAGTCTGGGGAGGGGTTGGGGAGAGGATCTTGTTACTCCCCAGACCCTTCCTGCCCTCACGGAGCAGCTCCCAGGCAGTGTTGGTCGCGGGGTGCGGGGAGGAGTCCCAGCCTGGGCCCCTCCTGGATGCTCTTGGTCCTTGTCCTCCCTGGCCAGTCCCGCCAGGCCTGTGTGTGCCGGGCGGGCAGGGCCACGACTGCCAGAGCCCATGGCAGGTCTGTGGCCCTACCTCCAGCCATGCTTGGCTGCCCTCTCCTCTGGTTGAGGTGGGAGGTGTGGGGCGGTGTGGGCCTGTGGGTGCCAGGGCTCATCCCAGGGCACCTCATCTCTTGCAGAGCCCAGGGGACTGAGCGGCCCCTGCTCTATGGCTTGCTGATAGCCTGCCTGGCCCTGTTGACCAGCATCATTGCCCTGGGGGTCTGTTGTGAGTAGGGCCCCACTGGGCTGGCAGGGAGCTTGCTTGGGGGGTAGATGGGCAGATGTTGGGGCAGCATTGGCAACACAGGGGTTTTCTGGGCCTGGAAGCAGGTGTGTGAACCACCCCCACATGTGGGGGCTGGGCAGCTGGGGTTGGGGGCGAGTCCCCGAGCCAAGGAGGAACTGTAGTGATGTTGTCCCCAGTGGTCACCTGCAGTGGGGCAGAGCATGGGGGGAGTTGTCTGGGGAGGGCCAGTGCCGGGGCCAGTGGGGCGCCTGCACATAGGGGTCCTTGTAGGTGCCAGAGAGCCCCCATGCCTGGCTGCCTGAGGACACCTGCCCAGCTCCCACCAGCCCATGCTCATGGCCTAGTGCTCCTTGGGACGCTCCCACCAGCTGCATCATCCCCCTGGTCATAGATTCCTAGAGTCCAGGGTTGGAAGGGACCTCTGTGGGCCATGTAGTCCGACCCCCTGCCCCTGCAGGCAAGAGAAGAGTCACCAAACCTGGGATCATGTGATCCCAGCCAGGGGCCTGTCCAGTTTCCTCTTGAAGACCCCCAAGGATGGGCTGAGCACCACCTCCCTGGGAAGCCCATTCCAAATCCTGACAGCCTGGACCGTGAAGAACGTTTTTCTAATGTCCAGCCTAAACCATCCCTCCAGTAGCTTATAGCCACTGTTCCTTGTTATTCCAGGGGGTGCGCTGGTAAACATATCCCCTCCGACTTCTTGCTGCTCTTCCCTTATGAATTTGTACACCATTACTAGGTCCCCTCTTAGCCTTCTCTTGGAGAGGCTGAAGAGGTTAAGGTCCCTTAGCCTTTCCTCGTAGGGCCTCCCCTGCAGGCCTGCAATCAGGCGAGTGGCCCTTCTTTGGACCCTCTCCAGATCCCTCTTGAACTGCAGCACCCAGAACTGGATGCAGTACTCTAGGTGCGGCCTGACCAGTGCCGCGTAGAGGGGGAAGATCACCTCCCTGGACCTGCTCGAGATGCATCTGTGGATGCACGACAAGGTGCGGTTGGCCTTCCTGATAGCTGCCCCATGTTCATCTTGGCATCAATGATGACTCCGAGATCCTTTTGTGTCCCTGTGCTGATGAGAAGGGAGTTCCCCAGCCTGTAGGTATGGTGCTGGTTCTTCCTCCCCATGTACATCACCTTGCACTTGTCAGTGTTGAAACCCACACAGTATTGCCTAGTAGTAAAACACTGAGGGCACAGGTGCATCCCAGGACTGCTTGTGTTGCTCTGTGGGGTCAGGTCAACTCTCAGGATCTCCATCTTACGCTGTTAGGCTGCAGGGTGTGACACAATTGCACATATACAAACACACAAATCAGTTAGGTGCATACACACACACTACCAGCTCACGCACATACAGATCCAAACCAGCCTGGCACATTCATACCTATCACTTAGTCAAGCACATACACTATACACCCCAAAAGTTAGACACAGCTCACTAATTCATATATCATGCGCACAATGACATATACCTACACACACACACACACACACACACACACACACTCACCAGCTCACACAAATACAACCCACTTACACATAGGTAAGTTCCTAACTTGGGTGGTACAGTGTGTATGTGTGTGCTTGTGGTACCTGGGATACTTGGGGGAAGGTTCAGGTGAGAGAGCATTAAAATGAAGTGAATGGAAGTTGCCAGAACCAGGATTAGAACCAGTGGACTACAGAGAAGCTGACTGAGGACCTGCAACTTGGGTTTACTTAAGGTAGACTGGGGCTGGAACCTGAGGCAGACTGCTGAGATATTGGGGGGTGGGGAAGATAAGTGGTGGCCAGGAGGAGACAGCCGGGAAGAGAAACTGAGACAGAAACCTGGTTGTTCAGAGGGAAAGGAAAAGGCAGAGAGGATAAAACAGTGGCAAAGAAACAGGGGGCTTGGACGCAGTGAGGAGCTCAGGACAGGTGTTGGAGGTGGCAGTGAGCCAGAAGCAGGAGAGGGAGAAATGAGACAGAAGTTAGAGGGGCGAGGAGCAGAGATTGGAGCAGGGCCATGAAGTTATTGGTTCACACACACACACACGCACACACACACAAGCACTCCCAATGGCAGCAGGAGAAAGAGAGTCAGTGAAAGGGTTGGAGTCCAGGTAGGGAAGAGAAGTAGAGTCCAAGTCCTTGGTTGAAGAGGGGGTGGGGGGTGTTAGCTACCAATCCAGGCTGGAAAGTGGTCCTTGTCCAGTAGGTGTTGTCCAGAGGGGGGGTTGCTGGAAGGGCCTCTGGGTGGATAAGTGGTGTGGCCTGGTGCTGGTCCAGATGGAGAGGGTGTCCCACTGGGTCTGTCTTCACTGTCCCTTTTTATAGGGGCAGACCTTGTGTGACCCTAGTGACAGGAGGAATGCCCAGGCAAGGGTCAGCCCTGGCATACTGAGCATGTGTGCTCCATGCAGGGATGTGCAGTTTCAGGTGTCTGTAGTGGTGGGGTACAATGGTAGAGTTGCTGGTTCTGCAGGGTCTTTTGTCTTTCAAATGCTGGGTTCTTGTCTCTGTTTCCGGGTGAGGTCCATGGTTCCTGGATGAATCAATGTGAGGTGATGGCCTGGTCATTACAGGCCTGCTACCACAGTATTTCAATCATTCCCAATCACTCTCATTCATTCAGGAACCAATTTACATGGGAGGCGCATGATGCATAAAGCGGTTCGTTTCTCTGGAGGCCACCAAAATCACAGACACACACTCATTAGATG
Organism: Crocodylus siamensis; assembly: GCF_052110815.1. Classification (NCBI taxonomy): domain Eukaryota; kingdom Metazoa; phylum Chordata; order Crocodylia; family Crocodylidae; genus Crocodylus; species Crocodylus siamensis. Next base: position 1,173,572 of record NC_143397.1, read on the forward strand.
GCACAAAAGGTGTATTTGCAAATAGGGTCAGAGCAGAGTCAAAAACTCAGATTACTCTGAACCCACCAAGGAATTTTGCAGGCTGTATTTATCTTTTTCCTCTTGGGCACGTGTGCAGAAACAGGAAGTCTTACAGCTCACTTCCGTTTCATACAAGCACACATGTGGTTACATCACTACATACATCGCATGTATATTATAATTAACTACTTAAGTATGCAGGGCGGAGAGGTAAATATGCATCCGCTAATTAAGCATGCTCAGAGACTACTATAGGTCACCAAGAGTTCAACCCCCCCCCCCCCCCCCCCCCCCCCCCCCCCGCTTTCAAGGACACAGTCAGTTGAATTCCAGCTTCTGTAATGTGCATGAAAAAGGCTAGGGAGAAGCTGGGGGAGAGTCTGCGATTTAGTATAAGAAAAGCTGTGGCAAGGCTGGGCAAGGAAAAAAGTCCTTGGCAGTGTTTCTTTCTTATCGGGTGCAAGATGCAAGCTGTGCATTTCTAACAATACTCCATTTCTAACAGGCACATGAATCATACAGTTGCAACACAGGGGATGCCCGGGCAGAGGACACAAGACGGAGGCTTGACATACAAAATGGACACTTTACATGACTTAAGCTAACTTACATATATAGGCCTAAAGCAGTAATCACACAATATAAAAGCAGTACAAACATAATAATTATCACTTATAAAACAGTGGGTATCGATATCAAAGTAGCAGGGAACTTCTCTGCAAAGAGGGGAGAGAAAAATAAAGCTTACTACCTAAAATAAAATGTTAAAGCTTGTCCTGCATCTTAGCTTACTTAGCTATAGGGACTAGAAAGGGAGAGAAAAAGTCAGAAATGGTTTGGGAAGGGGAGGGAATGCATTTTAAAATAAAGAAAAAAAGAAAAACTGGGGGTTTTGCTACACTTGCACGAGGAGCGGGGGTGGGTGGGTTGGGGGGGTCTGGCATATGACCTGGATCCAGGAACTGTAGGAGAGGAAGGGATAAGCTGAAGCCAAAGATGAAGAGAGCTGAGGATAACCACAACCAGAAGCCAAATGCCAGAGCCGAGGTCAAAACGGAGTCACATGGGAACTCTGAGGTCTCCTGGAGCTGGAGCCAGGAGTCCCAGCATCAGCACAGAGATGCTCAGACAGTCAGGACACGACCCTTCCCCTTGGTGCAGATGAGTCCTGGCTGCCCTGATGGCCTCACTTAGCCCGGATGGGCCCAGGCTGTGGGGCAGTGCTTATTCCTGTGGGGACTCGCCCTGATGACTCCAGTGGGACCAGCTGGGACCAGGGTTGTGGCCTGGCCTCACTCCAGGCCCCTTTGCTGGTGGGTCATGAGCCGGTTGTCTCTGTGCCTGCTCATAGCTATGCCCAGCACACGCGTCTCCAAGGTGTGTCAGGAGGTCGTGCAAAACCTGCCAAAAGCCTGGCTGCAGCCCAGACACATGATGCCACAGCAGCCCTTCATCCCCTGGCCAAGGAGAAGAGTGAGCTTGTTGCACATGCTTAGTTTGTCATCGCCCCACGTGGCTGCTTCTGCTCAGCCTTTCCTCCTCCACACGCTTACACAGGCCCGTCCTGAGCATCTGCTCCTGTGACTTCCTGGGTACGGAGATGACAATGAGCCAGTTGTAGCTCCCCAGATCCCATCTGTCCTTTCCACTGGGGGACACTGAGCTGGCCCTTGTTCGGGCCTCTGAACCTAGCCTGTGTCCCACAGCCTGGTCAATATTGCTCCCAGGGGCCAGTTCCTTCAGTCCCTTGGGGGAAGCCCCTGAGGCCCTGCACAGCTGGAGGCATTCACACCAGGGGCAGGCAAAATGCGGCCCACGGGACAGATGCATCCTGCCAGGCCATTCTATCCAGCTCGCATGGCCCCTAAAAAATTTAGAAAATTAATATTTATCTGCCCCTGGCTGCCTGTCATTTGGCCCTCGATGGCTTGCCAAAACTCAGTAAGCGTCCCTCTGCCCAAAATAATTGCCTGCCCCTGATTCGGACCCATCCAGCTGACTAGAAAAAGGCTTAGGGTGAGCTCTGGGGTGGACAAGCCGTCTAGCTGGGAGCGAGGGGAGAGGAGGTGTGGTGCACACAGTGCCCTTCCTCTGGGCTGGAGAAGAAGCGGGGCAGCCTAAGCTCAGCCGCTGCTAAGGCTGAGAACAGATAAAGCACAGGCCGTGGGGGATCTTGTGCTAGGAAATCGCATGCATTCCTCCACCAAAGTACCTATAGTGACGCTGCAGTCCTGCTGCAGAAACTATGAGTGTATTGGCTGCGCCCATAGACCTGCGCCCTGGGTATGGGAGGGTGTGGATGGGTTCTGTCTAGGGGAGACTGCCCTGTGCCCAGGCACCTGTGAGCATTGATGGGGTCAGGCTCTGCATTTGGCTGCGTCCTTTTTCTTCCCTGCAGTTTATCAATGGGCCCCAGAGTCCAGACATAGCCGAGGAGACCCGACCATTGAAGCCCGTGCCCTGGTGATACGGGATATGTGTGGGCCTGGGACAGATGGGGGCCACTGGCCCCGGCCTTGGCTTACTCTACATGGCCTTCTGGATGATCTTGGCCTCCTAGACCTCCTCTGCCAGCCCCTGGCCCTGGGGACCTGCCGGGGGAGGGGAGGGCCATGGCTGCTTGAGCGAATGGCAGGGCTGTGGCCCCACATCCAGCTGTGCTTGGCCACCCCCACCTGTGGTCAAGGCCACTTCTGCTTCTGGGTGATGCTTCCCCCCTGCTGGGACATGCTGCACTGGCTCTAGCAGCCTGGGACCTGCCCCGTGCAACATCGCCATGATGGGCGAGAGCGTGACCTATGCGAAGTGCAGTTCTCCAAGGCTCCCCTGGGACAAAGTGTGAGTCCCCGGGTACGAGAGACAGGTAGGAGCCAGCACCTTTCCCAAACCTGGTCATGTCCAGGCCCCACACCCTGACCATCCCCTGTGTCTCTACCCCACCAGCCCCAAGCAAGGCTGACAGCACCTATGCGACCCTCCAGCTGGGACCAGTGGGCGAGAGGCCAGCCAGGCACAGGGCCCGGCAGCACGGAGCTGAGTGCAAGGGCATCCTCTTCCCTGCCCAGGGCTCCCCAGCAGGGATGCAGAGAGCTCCCAGGGCTGCGCAGCTGGCTCGGGGGTGAAGCAGGCCTGCAGGGGCTGAGATCAGAGGGGATGGAGGGGCTGTCCTGCTCCAGGGCTGAGGCTGCAGGGCGGAGGGGGGAGTGTGTGTCTGCTCCAGGCTTCAGGGCTTTGCTGCTGCCGCATGGGCTGGCAAGGAGTGTGCCCCCTGCAAAGTTGCTGCAGGCGTCAGGGTTTCCTTTGCAGCCCTCAGAGGTGCCGAGTGCCGGCTGCAAAGGGGCGCTGGGCTGTGGCTGTGAGCACCGGCAGGGCCCACGGCACCGTGCATGCTCGCCCATTCAGACATGCTCACGCACTTCTTCGCAGACAGCAGCCTCCCGTGCGCGATGCTGCCACCTTCCCTGCAGCCCAGTCACGGCTGGGGACTGGCCTGTGCTACTGCTCCTGCTGGGACCAACTGGCAGGGTCCTGGCTACAGGGTCTTGCCCCACGCTCAGGCTCAGCCCACGGCTGTAGCGGGGCTGGGGTGGGTGTGGGGGCAGTATCTTGTTACTCCCCAGCCCTTTCCCACCCTCGCAGAGCTGCCTGTGAGCATTGCTGGGATGGGGAGGTGTCCTAGATCTGGGCGACCCCGCAGAGCCCCCTCACCTGGCTGGCCAGCCCCTGCCAGGCCTGTTTGTGCTGGGGAGGGCAGGGGCATGACTGCTGGAGAAAATGGCAGAGCTGTAGCCCGCATTCATCCATGCTAGGCCGCCTCCATCTGTGGTCAAGGCCACATGCATGGGGGCAGCACGGGCTGTTGGTGCCAGGCCACGTCTCGCAGCACCTCATTCTTTGCAGAGGCCCGGTGGAGTATGCGGCCCCTGCTCCTGGTCCTGCTGACCACCACCATCGCCCTGGGGGTCTGCTGTGAGGCTGGCAGGCAGGACTGGGGAAGCGGGGAGGTATGGATTGTGGTGGGAGCAGCATGGGGGACATAGGGGTGCCCAGGCCTGGGGTCAGGGGTGTGAGCACCCACCGATGCAGGGCAGTTGGGGGATGTATGGGCCCCCAGCCAAGGAGGAGCAGTAATGACTTGGGAGGTGACCCTGGGGGGCCTACACCGTGGGAGGGGACTGGTGCCGGGCTGGCCTTGGTGTCCGGCTGCCTGCAGGTGCCTGCCCAGCGCCCTCCACCCGCGCCCGTGCCCTGGCCCTGCCTTGGTGTTACGCGCTTTGCCAGTTGCTCAAATCACGCGTGAGACTTTATAAAGGGGGATAAGGCAAGGTGCCGCGTTTATTGATGACACGAGTTGGACCCAGAATCTCAACACTCCCTTTTTCTAGGTTTTCCCTAACTTTTAGCTTTCCTTTCCTTTAACAGACCTTAACCATAACCTTTTCTGGGTTACAAGCTTTACAGTCCGTTCTCATCAGTGGCCCCTTGTTGCTTTGCTTCCTGCAGAGCAATCTGTACAGCAAATCTTGATTTCTCTCTCTCTTTCTTACAGCTGCACACTCTGTGCTGGCCTTGCCCTCTACAAACCAACAACCGTCTCTGTCTCTTTTCCTCACAGACACGCAGTCTAGTAAGCTCCATCCTAGCTCCCTCCAAAAGACCGTGGCCGACGAATTGCACACCACACGCAATTCCTTCAGAAAAACTTTTCCTACTTTAAAAAGGACCCTTCAAACTATGCCTCTGCAGAGAAGAAAGAAAACATGCCTCCGATAAGCTCACTGCTCTTTCCCTGCCCAGAGTAACACAAAGGAATTCTGGGCACCCATCTCTGTTCACCCAGCTGTACCCTGATGTTTCCCAAAACAAGTCGTTATGCTCCTGGAACAATCTCTGTCTCTCCTAGGCCCTTCACTGTTCCTGGAGAGGTGGGGGGAGAACCAAGTTTTCCCTCGCTTCTAATCACAAATTCTCTGCCACTGCCTGAGCAGACGTCCAGCAACATACCTTGTCTCTTTTGGTGCTACTGGCTGGATCCCCAAGTATCTGTCTACCTTTCTGTAAATGTTTTCGAGCCCTTTGAAGCTCCACTGCTTGCATAACACTTTACCTCGCCATAACTTACAAACTTCACAGAAAACACACAGCTGCTCTTATCACTACCTATAAAACTTAACCCTTCCCAAGGACCCTGTCATTCACACAGCCTTTCCAGCAGAGATGACTTTCTCTGCTCTCTCCCAGCTTCCTTCTGCAAACACAACAGGAGGTTCTTACTTAATCCCAAGCGGACCGCAGCATGTACTCATGTCCACGACTCTGCCTGACCCAGACAAACAAAGTTTTCTGGTCAGCAGTAACAAACCACCTCTCCTGCACAAAACTTACAACCCTAGTCACAATTGCTATACACCTTTACCTTACTACAAATTTAGGGAACCCCTGTAAAGTGCCTCCTAACAGTTAGTTAGACAGAGGAACATATTTCTAGTAGGCTCTCAGAAAAGCCACATTGCTGCAGCCTCCTTTTTCATGGAGTGTGGTGGTATATCTCTGCATATAGTTCTTAAATTTGTCTTCTAAGTCTGCAATGGTATATGCATCAGATACTGTCTGCTCAGTCTAAGGACTATGTCCAAACCACTGCAGCCCCCCCCCCTTTTTTTAAAGACTCATATTTTGCAGATATGTAGGCAGAGGGTCTTTGACATCTTTCACATCTGCCTCACTCTTTACTGTTTTTCTTTTGAACATCTTAACTTCCATCTCCTGTATTTTTCTTTCTGCTTAAAGTTAGTTACCATCTGTTAATATTCAAATTCAGTATACTAGTCTGTAAAAGTGTGCCAAAACTCTGATTTCCAAGATTATCAAGTCTGAAAAAAAACAAACCAAAAGAATGGACCCCTCTCTCATAGGCGCTCCAGACTATCCTGGTAGTCCACAACCCACAAAGTGAGCTTTTTATTGTCCACAACCCACAAGGTGAGCTTTCCAAGTTACACAACTTGTCCAAGTATCCAAGTATTCCTCTATTAAATTGGCTCTGTGTTCGCACAAAGAGGGTAGTAATTGATGGCAGTCACTCATCTTGGTGCCCTGTGACCAGTGGGTTCCCCCAAGGCTCTGTCCTGGGACCCATCCTGTTCAACATCTTCATTAACGATGTGGACATTGGAGTCAGGAGTGGACTGGCCAAGTTCGCCGATGACACCAAACTTTGGGGCAAAGCATCCACGCCAGAAGACAGGCGGGTGATCCAGGCTGACCTGGACAAGCTCAGCAAATGGGCAGACGAGAACCTCATGGTGTTTAACACCGAAAAACGCAGCGTTCTCCACCTTGGGAGGAAAAACCTGCAGCATCCTTATAGGCTCGGCAGTGCTATGCTGGCTGGCACTACGGAAGAAAGAGACTTGGGGGTCATCATTAACCACAAGATGAACATGAGCCTGCAATGCGATGCTGCGGCTAGTAAAGCAACCAAAATGCTGGCTTGCATCCATAGATGCTTCTCGAGCAAATCCCGGGATGTCATTCTCCCCTTGTACTCGGCCTTGGTGAGGCCGCAGCTGGAGTACTGCGTCCAGTTTTGGGCTCCACAATTCAAAAAGGATGTGGAGAAGCTTGAGAGAGTCCAGAGGAGAGCCACGCGCATGATCAGAGTCAGGAAAACAGATCTTACGATGATAGGCTGAGAGACATGGGACTCTTTAGCCTGGAAAAGCGCAGGCTCAGGGGGGATCTGATGGCCACCTATAAGTATATCAGAGGTGACCACCAGGATCTGGGGGAACGTCTGTTCACCAGAGCGCCCCGAGGGATGACGAGGTCGAATGGTGACAAACTCCTGCAAGACCGTTTCAGGCTGGACATAAGGAAGAATTTCTTTGCTGTCCGAGCCCCCAAGGTCTGGAACAGTCTGCCAGTGGAGGTGGTTCAAGCACCTACATTGAACACCTTCAAGAGTAAACTGGATGCTTATCTTGCTGGGATCCTATGACCCCAGCTGACTTCCTGCCCTTTGGGCAGGGGGCTGGACTCGATGATCTCCCGAGGTCCCTTCCAGCCCTAATGTCTATGAAATCTATCAAATCTATGAAAGCTTATGCTCGGCCGACCCCTCTCCCGGAGTACACTCGCTAGTCTGGGGGTAGTGTCGCCGGCACCACCCCGAGAAGGGACTCCCTCGGCCCTGTCTCCTTGGGGAAACACAGGCCTAATAGTCCGACGGGTACTTGACCCAGTACAAGCACTTGGGGCACTTCCCTAAGTCTGGGGGCAAAGAGTAAAGTCTCCCTTAGTCCGCAGACCTAAGGGGTCTCTTAGGCATAATTTAGACCCACCCCTCAAGAAGTCTCCTACACCAGTCACAAAGGAGAACTTCATTGATTACAGGGGCAGGGTAAACTAGGGTACAGGCTTGAGCAATATCTTAGAAATCCTAAAGAGCAAACAGTCCGGCTGAGGTAGCCTTTTGATCACGCATCTGAGTTACTGCCAGTTAATATCTAATCAGATCTCAAGTAGCTTACTCACAAGCATCTTCCAGAGGCTGGTGAAATTCCCCTCTGTAAGGAGGCAGTTTCTAGCTCATGAGTTTGGGGGAGAGAGCCAACTTTAGATGGTAAAGCTCCTCTGAGTCCCCCGCATGGCTGCTGCTTCACCTCATGGCCAAAGACTTTAAAAAAGCCTTCGATCTGGTATCCCACAATCACCTCTTGGCGAAACTGGCCAACTGTGGCATTGACGTCTCCACAATCTGCTGGCTGGGGAATTGGCTCTGTAGTAGGACCCAGAGGGTGGTGGTTGATGGGAGCCAATCGTCTTGGTGAGCTGTGACTGGTAGTGTCCCACAAGGCTTTGTCCAAGGGCCTACACTATTTAACATCTTCATTACTGATGTGGACATTGGTGTCAGAAGCAGAGTGGCCAAGTTCACCGATGACACCAAACTCTGGGGTAAAGTATCCACACCTAAGGACAGGAAGGTGATCCAGGCGGATCTGGACAGACTCATGAAATGGGCGGATGAGAACCTGATGGTGTTCAACACCGAAAAATGCAAGGTTCTCCACCTTGGAAGGAAAAACCTGCACCATGCATGTAGGCTTGGTAGTGCTATGCCGGTTAGCTCTACAGATGAAAGGGACCTGGGGTTCATGATTCACCACAGGATGAACATGAGCATCTTGAGCAATGCGATGCTGCAGCTAGTAAAGCAACCAAAATGCTGGCGTGCATCCATAGATGCTTCTCGAGCAAATCCTGGGATGTCATTCTCCCCTTGTACTCGGCCTTAGTGAGGCCACAGCTGGAGTACTGCATCCAGTTTTGGGCCCCACAATTCAAAAGGGATGTGGAGAAGCTTGAGAGGGTGCAGAGAAGAGCCACACGCATGATCAGAGGTCAGGAAAACAGATCTTACGATGACAGGCTGAGAGCCATGGGGCTATTCAGCCTGGAAAAGCTCAGGTTCAGGGTGATCTGGTGGAAGCCTATAAGCTTATCAGGGGTGCTCATCAGGATCTGGGGGAATGACTGCTCACCAGAGCCGCCCAAAGGATGACAAGATCGAACGGTCACAAACTCCACTGTGACCGATTCAGGCTGGACGTAAGAAAGAACTTCTTCACTGTCCGAGCCCCCAAGGGTTGGAATACGCTGGCGCTGGAGGCAGTTCAAGCACCCACTTTGAACACCTTCAAGACACCTTTGGATGTTTATCTTGCTGGGATCCAATGATCCCTGCTGACTTCCTGCCCCTCGGGCAGGGAGCTGGACTTGATGATCTTCTGGTGTCCCTTCCAGCACAAATGTCTATGAAATCTATGAAATACACCACAACACAATCCAGTAGGAGTTGTCTGTGTTGGTGCAGAAGCTCTGCAGAGGCAGCGACGGCTTGTAAACAACGCCAGGCTGTGCATGCAGGCCCTAGAGTAACCATCACAGCTTCTGCAGGGCTGAAGCATCACTCTCGCCACAATGGTAAAAGAAACGCATGTGATTTCCTGGCACAGGAAGGTCTCAAGATCCCCCGCAGCCTGTGGTTTATTTTGCTCTCAGCTTGAACAGGTGCTGAGCTGAGGCTACCACTACTTCTCCAACCCAGAGAAAGGGCACTTTGTGCACCACCGCTCCTCTCCCCTCTCTCTCAGTGCAGGAGGAATTCACACCATCCCGCCCAAAATTCACCATCCAGCCTGTGGTGTCAAGGGCCCACAGCAAGGCAGTAGACCTAGACTTCAAGAGGGCCAACTTCAATGAGTTGAGGAGATTAGTGGGAGAGGCGCTGGGCTTCCCGAGAGCAGGGGAGCTCAGTGCCCAAGGTGAGTGGTCGTTCCTTAAGAAAACGATACTCAGGGCCCAAGGGGTGTCCATCCCAACAAGAAGCAAGGGCGGCAGGAGTGCCTGAAAGCCCCCCTGACTCACCAAGGGCGTCCAGGAATGCCTGATTGCCAAAAAGGCAGCATACACCTTGTGGGAGGGTGGGGCTATCTCCAAAGAGGAGTATACCTCCTCTGCTCGGGCCTGTAGCGGGGCTGTCAGGAAAGCTAAGGTGGACATAGAGCTAGTACTAGCGTCCAAGATCAAGGATAATAAAAAGTCCTTTTTCAAATATATACGGAGGATGAAGAAGGCACCGGGTAATGTAGGGCCCCTGCAGGATGCGCTTCGCAGTCTGCTGGTTGTGCCAGAGGAGAAAGCAGACCTCTTTAACCAATTCTTCACCTCTGTTTTCTTGGGCAGGGATCGGGACTTCCCCACTGTGATGCCAAACGGACTCGAGGGGAACGCCTCCAGACCTCAGGTTGGGGAGGACCGGGTCAGAGAGCTTCTGGAGGGGTTGGGCGTGTTCAAGTCAGCAGGTCCAGATGCTCTCCACCCCAGGGTGTTGAGGGAGCTAGCAGGGGTTATTGCAGGGCCCTTGACACAGCTTTACGAGTGCTCATGGTGCTCGGGCCAGGCGCCAGATGACTGAAAGATAGCTAACGTGGTCCACATCTTTAAAAAAGTGGGGAGGGAGGACCCGGGCAACTCTAGGCCCATCAGTCTTACCTCTATCCTAGGGAAACTCTTTAAGAAGATCCTCAAGGAGCACATCTGTGATGGGCCGGCTTCAGGGATGATGCTCAAGGGCAACCAGCACGGTTTCATTAGGGGCAGGTCATGTCAGACCAACCTGACTGCCTTTTATGATCAGGTCACAAAGGCAATGGATGCAGGTGTCGCCGTGGACGTAGTCTTTCTAGACTTCAGCTAGGCCTTTGACACCGTGTCCCACCCCATCCTCATTAAAAAAACTAGGCAACTGTGGCACTGATGCCTACACAGTCAGATGGATTGCAGATTGGTTCAAATGTCGTACTCGGAGGGTGGTGGTGGATGGGTCATATTTGACCTGGGGGAAGTGGGCAGCGCCGTCCCCCAGGGCTCGGTCCTGGGGCCTGCGCTGTTCAATTTCTTCATCAGCGATTTGGACAATGGGGTGAAATGCAACCTGTTTAAATTTGCTGATGATACCAAAATTTGGGGTGAGTGAGCATGCTAGTAGGGAGGGAAAGACTGCAGCAAGACCTGGATAGTTTTACAGGAGTGGGCTAACAAAAACAGGATGCACTTCAATACTGACAAGTGCAGGGCACTGGACGTGGGCAGTAGTAACAAGCAGCACACTTATAAGATGGGAAACTCCCTTCTCGAGAGCATGGAGGCAGAAAGGGATCTTGGAGTCATTACTGACTCCAAGATGAACATGGGCTGGCAGTGTGGGGCCGCGGTCAGGAAGGCCAACCGCACCTTGTCGTGCATCCACAGATGCATCTCGAGCAGGTCCAGGGAGGTGATCCTTCCCCTCTATGCGACACTGGTCAGGCCACAGCGGGAGTACTGTGTCCAGTTCTGGGCACCACACTTCAGGAGGGATGTGGACAACATTGAGAGGGTCCAGAGTAGGGCACATGATTCGGGGACAACAGGGCAGACCCTACAATGAGAAACTGAGGGACCTGAACCTGTTCAGCCTCCACAAGAGAAGGCTGAGGAGGGACCTGGTGACCGTCTATAAACTCACTAGGGGGGACCAGAAGAGTTTGGGGGAGACATTGTTTTACCGAGCGCCCCCCGCCCCCCCGCATAACAAGGAACAATGGACACAAGTTGTTGGAGAGGAGGTTTAGATGAGACATCCGCAAGAACGACTTCACGTTAGGGCGGCTCGGATCTGGAGCCAACTTCCAAGGGAAGTGGTGCTGGCTCCTACCCTGTGGGGGTTTAAGAAGAGGCTTGATGCCTACCTGGCTGGAGTCATCGGAGCCCAGTTTTTCTCCCGCCCAGGCGGGGGGGTGGACCTGAAGATCTACACCATCCCTTCAACCCCACTTCTGTGATTCTACGATTCTATGAACCTCTACATCTAAATCATGTCATCAATAAATGTGGCACCTTACCTTATCCCCCTTTATAAAGTCTCACTCGTGATTTGAGCAACCGGCAATTTTTGTAACATTTTTGGTGGACAACGCATGTTGGGGTGAATAAGATTCTGTGTTGCAGTTATTGATCGGTTGTGTGTTATCTGTATAGTAAGTCTTGTTTGTATATATGTTTGTCTGTCCATCTGAAGGTGTGCACACCGCCCAGTGGTAGAAGTGCCAGGTATAGTGGTCTGGGATTAGACCGACCACTTAGAAAAATAGATTTCATAGATTTCATAGACATCAGGGCTGGAAGGGACCTCACGAGATCATCGAGTCCAGCCCCCTGCCCAAAGGGCAGGAAGTCAGCTGGGGTCATAGGATCCCAGCAAGATAAGCATCCAATTTACTCTTGAAGGTGTTCAATGTAGGTGCTTGAACCACCTCCGCTGGCAGACTGTTCCAGACCTTGGGGGCTCGGACAGGAAAGAAATTCTTCCTTATGTCCAGCCTGAAACGGTCTTGCAGGAGTTTGTGACCGTTCGACCTCATCATCCCTTGGGGCGCTCTGGTGAACAAACGTTCCCCCAGATCCTGGTGGTCACCCCTGATAAACTTGTAGGTGGCCATCAGATCACCCCTGAGCCTGCGCTTTTCCAGGCTAAAGAGTCCCGTGGCTCTCAGCCTGTCATCGTAAGGTCTGTTTTCCTGACCTCTGATCATGCGCGTGGCTCTCCTCTGGACTCTCTCAAGCTTCTCCACATCCTTTTTGAATTGTGGAGCCCAAAACTGGACGCAGTACTCCAGCTGCGGCCTCACCAAGGCTGAGTACAAGGGGAGAATGACGTCCCAGGATTTGCTCGAGAAGCATCTCTGGATGCAAGCAGTGTTTTGGTCGCTTTATTAGCCACAGCATCACATTGCAGGCTCCTGTTCATCTTGTGGTCAATGATGACCCCCAAGTCTCTTTCTTCCGTAGTGCTAGCCAGCATAGCACTGCCGAGCCTATAAGGATGCTGCAGGTTTTTCCTCCCAAGGTGGAGAACCTTGCATTTTTCAGTGTTAAACATCATCAGGATCTTGTCCGTCCATTTGCTGAGCCTGTCCAGGTCAGCCTGGGTCACCCGCCTGTCTTCTGGCGTGGATGCTTTGCCCCAAAGTTTGGTGTATTCGGCAAATTTGGCCAGTCCACTCCTGACTCCAATGTCCACATCATTAATGAAGATGTTGAACAGTATGGGTCCAAGGACAGAGCCTTGGGGGGCCGCACTGGTCACAGGGCACCACGATGAGTGTCTGCCATCAATTACTACCCTCTTTGTGTGAACACAGAGCCAATTTAATAGAGGAATACTTGGATACTTGGACAAGTTGTTTAACTTGGAAAGCTCACCTTGTGGGTTGTGGACTACCAGGATAGTCTGGAGCACCTATGAGAGAGGGGTCCATTCTTTTGGTTTGTTTTTTTTCAGACTTGATAATCTTGGAAATAGTTGGTCAGTTTAGCCAAGAGGTGATCGTGGGATACCAGATCGAAGGCTTTTTTAAAGTCGAGGTATATGATGTCAATCTCTTCCCCCTTGCCCAGGTGATAAGTTACCTGGTTATAAAAGGAAATGAGACTGGTCAAGCAAGACCTACCTGCAACAAACCCATGCTGGGAATCCCTCAGGATATTGCCTTCAGATGGTCTGTGAAGGATGCCCTCCTTGATAATCTTTTCCAAGACCCCAGGATAGAGGTCAGGCTGATGGGCCTGTAGTTTGTTGGATCTACTTTATTCCCTTTCTTGAAGACTGGCACCACATTGGCTCTCTTCCTGTCTTCGGGCACTTCACCAGAGTGCCAGAAGCTCTCAAAGACCCGTGCCAGGGGCTGAGCTATGGTGCTCGCCAGCTCCCTGAGTACCCTGGGGTGTAACCCATCAGGGCTGGCTGCCTTGAAGATGTCCAGCCTGTTAAGGTGTTCCTTTACGAGGTCAGCTTTGATGGAGGGCAAGGAATCTCCCTCGCCCGAGCCTCCCTGACACATAGTGGGCAGGGGCTGTGGCACAAAGCCACCTTGCTTTCTCCCCAAAATCTCTGCCATGCGACAATGTGATCAAGATGGGCCCAGCACAGAGGATTCACACTTCAGCCTGTCTCTATAGGTAGCCTGAGCTGGCTGCAGTCCTGAGGGAGGGGGGAAACCTGCTCCCTCTGCCTACGTGACTGGCATCAGCCACCTGGGTGGGGGGTTTCTACCTGGGGAGCTGGAATCTGCCCGGTAAATGGTAATGTATCTCAAATTGTTTGGCTGACAGCCAACTGGGGCTGACCTCCACTGGACCAGGTGAATGAGGTCACAGGGGCTATATAGGTGGTGGGGGGGGAGGAGGCTCTCTCTCTTTGGCCATGAGGTGAAGCAGCAGCCATGCGGGGGACTCAGAGGAGCTTTACCATCTAAAGTTGGCTCTCTCCCCCAAACTCATGAGCTACAAACTGCCTGCTTACAGAGGGGAATTTCACCAGCCTCTGGAAGATGCTTGTGAGTAAGCTACTTGAGATCTGATTAGATATTAACTGGCAGTAACACAGATGCGTGATCAAAAGGCTACATCAGCCAGACTGTTTGCTCTTCAGGATTTCTAAGATATTGCTCAATCCTGTACCCTAGTTTACCCTGCCCCTGTAATCAATGAAGTTCTCCTTTTTGACTGGCGTGGGAGACATATTGAGGGGTGGGTCTAAATTATGCCTAAGAGACCCCTTAGGTCTGCGGACTAAGGGAGAGTTTACTCTTTGCCCCCGGACTTGGGGAAGTGCCCCAAGTGCTTGTACTGGGTCAAGTACCTGTTGGACTCTTAGGCCTGTGTTTCCCTAAGAAGACAGGGCTAAGGGAGTCCCTTCTCGGGGTGATGGGGGTGATGTTACCCCCAGAGTAGCGACTGTGCTCCAGGAGAGGGGTCGGCCGACCATAAGCTTTCATAGATTTGATAGATTTCATAGACATTAGGGCTGGAAGGGACCTCGGGAGATCATCGAGTCCAGCCCCCCGCCCAAAGGGCAGGAAGTCAGCTGGGGTCATAGGATCCCAGCAAGATAAGCATCCAATTTACTCTTGAAGGTGTTCAATGTAGGTGCTTGAACCACCTCCGCTGGCAGACTGTTCCAGACCTTGAGGGCTCGGACAGTAAAGAAATTCTTCCTTATGTCCAGCCTGAAACGGTCTTGCAGGAGTTTGTGACCGTTCGACCTCGTCATCCCTTGGGGCGCTCTGGTGAACAAACGTTCCCCCAGCTCCTGGTGGTCACTGTAGCGGGCGCAGAGTTCCCACCACAGTAAAACAGCTGGGTATTTGTATCCCACCTCTGACACCATGTGTAGCGGGTGCAGGGATGCCACCTAGGTAAAATGGCTGGGTATTCATATCCCACCGCAACCACCACATGTGGTGGGCCAGTAGGGGGCGCTCCTGTGTTGAGCCGCCCACCTCCCTGCGCCCGACCACCTTCCCAGCTCCGAATGCCTCCCTAGGGGCGCCTTATGCTTGGCCGACCCCTTTCCCGGAGCACACTCGCTAGTCTAGGGGTAACGTGCCACCACCACCCCGAGAAGGGACTGTCTCGGCCCTGCGTCCTTGGGGAAACACAGGCCTAATAGTCCGACAGGTACTTGACCCAGTACAGGCACTTGGGGCACTTCCTCAAGTCGGGGGGCAAAAGTAAAGTCTCCCTTAGTCCGCAGACCTAAGGGGTCTCTTAGGCGTAATTTAGTCCCACCCCTCAATAAGTCTCCCACACCAGTCAAAAAGGAGAACTTTATTGATTACAGGGGTAGGGTAAACTAGGGTACAGGATTGAGTAATATCTTAGAAATCCTAAGGAGCAAACAGTGTGGCTGAGGTAGCCTTTTGATCACGCATCTGTGTTACTGCCAGCTAGATATCTAACCAGATCTCGAGTAGCTCACTCACAAGCGTCTTCCAGAGGTCTCCAGTTTCCCCTCGGGAGTCTTGGGGTGAGAGAGAGAGCTAGGTCCAGATGGCAAGGCTGCTCTGTCTCCCCTGCTTTGCTGCTGCTTCACCTCATGGCTGAAGAGAGAAGAAAGAGCCTCTTTCCCCCTCCCAACCTATATAGCCCCTGTGACCTCATTCACCTGGGC
The DNA here is from genome assembly GCF_052110815.1 of Crocodylus siamensis. Taxonomy (NCBI): domain Eukaryota; kingdom Metazoa; phylum Chordata; order Crocodylia; family Crocodylidae; genus Crocodylus; species Crocodylus siamensis. The sequence continues at coordinate 1,189,152 of NC_143397.1, forward strand.
CAGTGGAGGTCAGCCCCAGTTGGCTGTCAGCCAACCAATTTGAAATACATCACCTGTCACCGGGCAGATTCCAGCTCCCCAGGTAGAAACCCCTCACCCAGGTAATTGGGTAGGCAGAGGGAGCAGGTTTCCCCCTCCCTCAGGACTGCAGCCAGTTCAAGTTACCTAAAGAGACCAGCCAGGGTGTGGTCCCCTCCGTGCTGACCCACCCTAATCGAATGGCTGCTGCTTAGAGATTTTAGTCAGAGTGTCACAGGGCAGAGATTTTGGGGAGAAACAAGGTGGCCTCCTGCCACAGTCACCCTTGATAAACTTATAGGTGGCCATCAGATCACCCCTGAGCCTGCGCTTTTCCAGGCTAAAGAGCCCCATGGCGCTCAGCCTGTCATCATAAGATCTGTTTTCCTGACCTCTGATCATGCGCGTGGCTCTCCTCTGGACTCTCTCAAGCTTCTCCACATCCTTTTTGAATTGTGGAGCCCAAAACTGGACGCAGTACTCCAGCTGCGGCCTCACCAAGGCCGAGTACAAGGGGAGAATGACGTCCCGGGATTTGCTCGAGAAGCATCTCTGGATGCAAGCCAGTGTGTTGGTCGCTTTACTAACCGCAGCATCACATTGCAGGCTCCTGTTCATCTTGTGGTCAATGATGACCCCCAAGTCTCTTTCTTCTGTAGTGCTAACCAACGTAGCACTGCCGAGCCTATAAGGGTGCTGCAGGTGTTTCCTCCCAAGATGGAGAACCTTGCATTTTTCGGTGTTAAACACCATGAGGTTCTCATCTGCCCATTTGCTGAGCGTGTCCAGGTCAGCCTGGATCACCCGCCTGTCTTCTGGCGTGGATGCTTTGCCCCAAAGTTTGGTGTCATCGGCGAACTTGGCCAGTCCACTCCTGACTCCAATGTCCACATCGTTAATGAAGATGTTGAACAGGATGGGTCCCAGGACAGAGCCTTGGGGGAACCCACTGGTCACAGGGCACCACGATGAGTGACTGCCATCAATCACAACCCTCTGGGTCCGACCACGGAGCCGATTCCCCAGCCAGCGGATCGTGGTGGAGCCAAGGCCACAACTGGGCAGTGTGGCCAAGAGGTGATCATGGGATACCAGATCAAAAGCTTTTTTGAAGTCAAGAAATATGACATCAATCTCTTCTCCCTCATCCAGGTCATAGGTCACCTGGTCATAGAAGGAAATGAGATTGGTCAAACAAGACCTACCTGCAACAAAGCCGTCTGGCTATCCCTTAGGATGTTAGCCTGGGCCAGTCTATCAAGGATGGCCTCCTTAATAAACTTTTCTAAGATCTTCCCCAGGATAGAAGTCAGGCTAATGGGCCTGTAGTTAGCCAGATCCACTCTCCTTCCTTTCTTGAAGATCAGCACCACTTTGGCCTTCTTCCAGTCTTCGGGCACTACACCAGAGCGGCAGGAGTTTTGAAAGACCCGTGCCAGGGGCTGGGCTATGACGCTCGCCAGCTCCTTGAGTGCCCTGGGGTGCAGGTTGTCAGGGCCGGCTGACTTGAAGGTATCCAGCTTCTCAAGGTGTTCCTTCGAGAGGTCAGCATTGATGGAGGGTAGGGGATCCCCCTCACCCAGATTTCCCTGTCCCGTAGCAGGCATGGGCATCCCGTGTGACTGATGAAAGACTGACGCAAAGTACCTATTTAATAGGTTGGCTTTTTCCTGGGCGTCAGTTGTCAGTTGCCCCATCTGGTTTAGCAGGGGTCCAACATTACCCTTGCTTTTCCTCCCGCTCCCCACATGTCTTAAAAAGGACTTTTTGTTGTCCTTGATGCTTGAAGCTAGTTGGAGTTCAGTTGCAGCCTTGGCTTTCCTGGTTTGCTCCCTGCAGGACCGAACCAGCGCAGAATAACCCTCCTTGGAGGTGAATCCCGTCCTCCATCCTTTGTAGGCTTTCCTTTTTAGCCGCAGGAGGTCCGCTAGGTCTCTGGAGAGCCAGGGGGGCTGCTGTGCCTTCCTGCTGCCTTTCCTTCATGTTGGAATAGATTTAGTTTGTGCATTAAGGATCACTTCCTGGAGAAGCAACCACTCTTCTTGAACTCCCATCTCCCTGGGGTCATGGTCCCTGAGGGCCTGACCGACTAGCCTCCTGAGCTTGTCAAAGTCGGCTTTTGTGAAGTCAAGGACTTCTGTGTTGCTGACTGACTTGCCAGCTTTACGGCGGATGGTGAAGGTGATCAGCTCGTGGTCGCTGTCACCCAGCTTCCCATCGATCACTAGGTCGCCGATTAGGTCGTCCCCCATAGCCAGTACCAGGTCGAGCAGCGCTTTGCCTCTCGTTGGCCCATAGACTTCTTGAGTCAGGTAGAGGTCATCCACGCACGAGAGAAAGCTTTGCGACCGCTTGGATTTTGCTGAGTGATCTTCCCAGGAGATGTCCGGGTGATTGAAGTCACCCATGACAACCAAGGTCCTGGAGCAAGCGGCCTCAGTCAGTTCCCGGGTGAACTCCTGGTCAAGCTCGGGACTTTGGGTGGGAGGTCTGTAGTAGACTCCCACCGTTGTGTCCCCTGTGCCGTTTTTCCCATGAATTTTTACCCAGAGGGTCTCTAGCTGTCCCTGCCGGTCGCCAACATCAGCTTGCAGGGACATGTAGCTTTCCTTCACATAGAGAGCTACACCCACCCCTTGCCTTCCCTACCTGGACTCCAGCCCTTTCACTGAGTCTCTTTCTCCTGCTGCCATTGGGAGTGTGTGTGTGTGTGTATATGTGTGTGTGTGTGTGTGTGTGTGAACCAATAACTTCATGGGGTTGTGTAGTGTGTTGTCTGTGTAAGAAAACTGTTATTTGGACCACGAAGTTGGGTTTTGCTTTACTGTGGTTTGACCCTGCTCCAATCTCTGCTCCTCTAACTTCTGTCTCATTTCTCCCTCTTCTGCTTCTGGCTCACTGCCACCTCCAACACCTGTCCTGAGCTCCTCACTGCCTCCAACCCCCCTGTTTCTTTGCCACTGTCTTATCCCCACTGCCTTTTCCTTTCCCCCTGAACAACCAGGTTTCTGTCTCAGTTTTTCTTCCTGGCTGTCTCCTCCTGGCCACCACTTATCTTCCCCACCCCCCAATAGCTCAGCAGTCTGCCTCAGATTCCAGCCCCAGTCTACCTTAAGTAAACCCAGGTCCTCAGTCAGCTTCTCTGTAACCCACTGGTTCTAATCCTGGTTCTGGCAACTTTTACTCACTGCATTTTAATGCTCTCTCACTTGAACCTTCCCCCAAGTATCCCAGGTACCACAAGCACACACATACACACTATACCACCCAAGTTAGGAACTTGCCTACGTGTAGGTGGGTTGTATTTGTGTGAGCTGGTGAGTGTGTGTGTGTGTGTATGTCATTGTGTGCATGATATATGAATTAGTGAGCTGTGTCTAACTTTTGGGGTGTATAGTGTACGTGCTTGACTAAGTGATAGGTATGAATGTGCCAGGCTGGTTTGGATGTGTATGTGCGTGAGCTGGTAGTATGTGTGTATGCACCTAACTGATTTGTGTGTTTGTATATGTGCAATTGTGTCACACCCTGCAGCCTAATATCATAATATTTAGATCCTGAGAGTTGACCTGACCCCACAGGGCAACACAAGCAGTCCTGGGCTGCACCTGTGCCCCTCAGTGTTTCACCACTAGGCAATACTGTGTGGGTTTCAACACTGACAAGTGCAAGGCAATGCACATGGGGAGGAATAACCAGCACCATGCCTACAGGTTGGGGAACTCCCTTCTCATCAGCACAGAGGCACAAAAGGATCTTGGAGTCATCATTGATGCCAGGATGAACATGGGCCGGCAGTGTGGGGATGCAGTCAGGAAGGCCACCCGCACCTTGTCGTGCATCCACAGATGCATCTCGAGCAGGTCCAGGGAGGCGATCCTCTCCCTCTATGCGGCACTGGTCAGGCCACAGCTGGAGTACTGCGTCCAGTTCTGGGTGCCCCACTTCAAGAGGGATGTGGATGACCTGGAGCAGGTCCAAAGAAGGGCCACTCACCTGATTGCAGGCCTGCAGGGGAGGCCCTATGAGGAAAGGCTAAGGGACCTTAACTTCTTCAGCCTCTCCAAGAGAAGGCTAAGAGGGGACCTAGTAATGGCGTACAAATTCATAAGGGAAGAGCAGCAAGAAGTCGGAGGGGATATGTTTACCAGGGCACCCCCTGGAATAACAAGGAACAGTGGCTATAAGCTACTGGAGAGATGGTTTAGGGGCAGGGGGTCGGACTACATGGCCCACGGAGGTCCCATCAGACCCTGGAATCTAGGAATCTATGACCAGGGGGATGATGCAGCTGGTGGGAGCATCCCAAGGAGAACTAGGCCATGAGCATGGGCTGGTGGGAGCTGGGCAGGTGTCCTCAGGCAGCTGGGCATGGGGGCTCTCTGGCACCTACAAGGACCCCTATGTGCAGCCCCCCCACTGGCCCCGGCACTGGGCCTCCCCAGACAACTCCCCCCATGCTCTGCCCCACTGCAGGTGACCACTGGGGACAACGTCACTACAGGTCCTCCTTGGCTAGGGGACTCGCCCCCAACCCCAGCTGCCCAGCCCCCACATGTGGGTGTTAGAAAAATTATTAGAAATGCATAATGAATAGAGTGTCGTTAGAACTGCACAGTTTGTATCTCGTACCTGATAAGCAGAAACACCACCAAGGACATCTCGCTAATTTACTATCTCTTTGTAACACTAAATCACACATACCTTCAAACTCCTCTGCCTCTACTCTTGTAAACTACAAAGGCTGTGATTTAATTGACTGTGTCCTTGGGAAAGAGTGGGGTTTGAACTTTTGGTAACCTGGAGAGCTTTCTAAGCACGCGTAATTAGCTAATGCATATAAGCCTATCCGCCCCGCATACTTAAGTAGTTAATTATAATGCACATGCGACGGATGACGTGACGTCATTTCATATATGTTAGTCTGAACCGGAAATGAGTTGTAAGAGTTCCTGCTTCTGCACATGTGCCCAGGAGGGAAGGGATAAAACCCAGCTGAGAGTTTTCCTCACGGGCAGAGTGTGGTCTTTTGTCTTCACTCTGACCCTATTTGCAAATATATCCTTTGTGTTACTAACAATATGTGCCTGAAGGATTATTATTCGTGAGCCTCCAAAGAAACGAACTGTGATTTTTATATCATGGGGGTGGTTCACACACCTGCTTCCAGGCCCAGAAAACCCCTATGTTGCCAATGCTGCCCCAACATCTGCCCATCTACCCCCCAACCAAGCTCCCTGCCAGCCCAGTGGGGCCCTACTCACAACAGACCCCCAGGGCAATGGTGCTGGTCAACAGGGCCAGGCAGGCTATCAGCAGGCCATAGAGCAGAGGCCGCTCAGTCCCCTGGGCTCTGCAAGAGATGAGGTGCCCTGGGATGAGCCCTAGCACCCACAGGCCCACACCGCCTCACACCTCCCACCTCAACCAGAGGAGGGGGCAGCCAAGCATGGCTGGAGGTAGGGCCACAGACCTGCAATGGGCTCTGGCAGTTGTAGCCCTGCCTGCCTGGCACACACAGGCCTGGGTGGGCTGTCCAGGGAGGAGGAGGACCAAGAGCATCCAGGAGGGGCCCAGGCTGGGACT
>NC_143397.1:1376282-1394638 GCF_052110815.1 Crocodylus siamensis
TAACAAGGGCAGCCGGATGGCAAGGGATCTTTAGTGTCTGGCTGCTCAGTCCTCACCATTAAATGGTCACAACCAATGCTTGTAACTGCAGGAGGCTGAACTGTGGGAACAGGATGTCTAGGGGAGCTTTCCCAGGCTTTCGTATATACTGTGGCTATAACTGGTCTATGCCATGTGGAGGGCGGTGGAGTCTCCATCCTTGGAGGTTTTTAAGACCTGGGCAGACAAAGCCCTGGCTGGATGCTGTAGTTGGGGCTGGTCCTGCTTGGAGCAGGGGGTTGGACTAGATGTGACCTCCTGAGGTCCCTTCCAGCCCTCATTTTCTATTACTTTCTCCCATTGAGTCCCATCAGTGAGCTGTACCATAAATGAAACAGGCCCATATACCCAGGTACCCATGCTTGCACTCCCTGTAGTTATTGTATACTTCCGTAGTAGTTTGGGGTCAGAAGGGACCTGAACACATCATCTAGTCTGACCCCCTGTCACTGACCGGAGCACATGCTGGGATCACACGACCCCAGACAGGTGATCATCCAACCTCTTTTGGAATTTACCCAAGGTAGGAGCAAGGACCACTTCCCTGGGAAGTTGGTTCCAGATCCTAGCCACCCTAACAGTGAAATGGTGCCTCCTAATCTCTAACCTGAACCTATTCTCCAGCAGCTTCTGGCCATTGTTCCTCGTCACCCCAGGTGGTGCTGGGGAGAATAGGGCCCTTCCTATTTGCTGCTGATGTCCCCTAATGAGTTTGTAGGCAGCCACCAAATCCCCCATCAGCCTCCTTTTGCTGAGGCTGAACAGGTTCAGGTCCCTCAGTCTCTCCTCGTAGGGCCTGCCCTGCTGACCCCTGATCATGCGACTGGCCTCCTCTGGACCCTCTCAAGGCTGGCCACATCCCTCTTGAAGTGCGGCACCCAGAACTGGATGCAGTACTCCAATTGAGGCCGGACCAGTGTCGCATACAGGGGGAGTATCACCTCTTTGGACCTGCTCGAGATGCATCTGTGGATGCACGACAAGGTGCGGTTGGCCCTGTTGGCTGCAGTCTGGCATTGGCGGCTCATGTTGATCTTGGAATCAATAATGACTCCAAGATCCCTTACCACCTCTGTGCTCATAAGGGAGCGCTCCCCAGCCTGTCTGTGTGCTGTGGATTCCTTCTCCGCGGGTGCAGCACCCTGCATTTGTCTACATTGAACCCCATCCTGTTACCATTCGCCCACTTCTGTAGTCTGTCTCAATCTAATTGCAGCCTCTCGCTCCCTTCAAGCGTGCCTACCTTTCCCCACATCTTGGTGTCAACATCAAACTTGGACAGCGTGTCTTCCACGCCCTCATCCAAGTCTCTGATGTAGGCATTGAACACTGTATGCCCCAGACTGAGCCCTGCGGGACCGCACTATTCACATCCCGAGCGCCAGTAGGGGGCGCTCCTGCATTGAGCCGCCCATATCACTGCACCCGCCCACCTTCCAGGACCCGAGTGCCTCCCTGGGGCATCTTGTATCCGGTTGACCCCCTTCCTGGAGCACATTCACTAGCCTGGGGGTAACGTAGCTGCCACCACCCCAAGAAGGGACTGTCTGGGCCCTGTGTCCTTGGGGAAACACAGGCCTAATAATCCTACGGGTACTCGACCCAGTACAGGCACTTGGAGCACTTCCCCAAGTCAGCGGGGTGGGAAAGGAAAGTCTCCCTTAGTCTGCAGAGGTAAGGGGCCTCTTAGGCATAATTTAGACCTACCCCTCAATAAGTCTCCTACACCAGTATCAAAGGAGAACTTTGCTGATTACAGGGGTTGGGTGAAAATCGGCTACAAGATAGAGCGATATCACAGAAATCCCATAGAGCAAACAGTCTGGCTGAGGTAGCCTTTTGATCACACATCTGAGTTACTGCCAGCTAGATATCTACCCAGATCTCGAGTAGCTTACTCACAAGCATCCTCCAGAGGCTGGTGGAGATCCCCTCTGGTGGCAGGAAGTTCCTCGCTCATGAGTTATGGGGGAGAGAGCCAGTTTCAGATGGTAAAGCTCTTCTCTGAGTCCCCTGCATGGCTGCTGCCCCCTCCTCCTGGGCAGTCTTAACTTGTATAGCCCCTGTGACCTCGTTCACCTGGTCCAATGGAGGCCAGCCCCCGTTGGTTGTCAGCCAACCAATTTGAAATACCTCACCTGTTACCAGGCAGATCCCAGCTCACCAGGTAGAAGCCCCTCACCCAGGTGGGTGATAGCAGTCACGTAAGCAGAAGGAGCAGGTTTCCCCACTCCCTCAGTACTGTATCCAGCTCAGGTTACCTAATGAGATAGGGTAAGCATGTGTCTCCTCTGCTGGGCCCATCCTGATCACATTGTCACAGCACAGAGGTTTTGGGGAGAAACAAAGGTGGTTTCCTTTCCACAGTAGCATCAGTAAACTTGGATAGCATGTCTTCTACCCCCTCGTCCAAGTCGCTGATGATGTTGAACAGTGTAGGCCCCAGGACCGAGCCCTGGGTGCTCCACTGCCCACATCCCACCAGGTCAAGTACAACCTGTCTACCACCACTCTCTGGGTGTGCCCCATCATCCATTTCTGACCCATCCAACTGTGCAGGCATCAATGCCACAGTCGCTCAGTTTATTAATGAGAACGGGGCGAGAGACGGTGTCAAAGGCCTTCTTAAAATCCAGAAAGACTACGTCCATGGTGGCACCATCATCCGGGGATTTAGTTACCTGGTCATAAAAGGCCATCAGGTTGGTCTGGCAGGACCTGCCTTTGATGAAACCATGCTGATTTCCCCTGGGCATGATCTCCCCTGCCCGGCCCCACAGATGTGATCCAAGACCGATGTGAGGCTTATGGGCCTATAGTTTCCTGGGTCCTCCTTCCTCCCTTTCTTATAAATGGGGACCACATTAGCTAGTTTCCAATCTCTAGGCACCTGACCCGTGGACCACAATTGCTCATACAGCCGGGCCAAGGGCACCGCCAGCTCTCCCAACAACCGTGGGTGGAGGGCATATTTAAAAACATCCAGCCCTTCCAGAAGATCCTTAACTAATTCTGCACAGACGTGACGCCTGGCAGCGCTATCCCTGAGATTGTCCCTACCTGTGGTGGGAGAGCTGTCCTGGGCCCTGTCCAAGAGAACAGAGGCAAAGAACTTGTTAAAAATTTCAACTTTCTTGTCTGGCGTAGCCACAAGATTACCATTTGAGTCTAGAAGGGGCCCTATATTACCCAGTGCCCTCTTCTTACTCCCAATGTATTTGAAGGACTGTTTGTTGTCCTTAATCTTGGTCACTAGTCTGAGATCCACCCCCACCTTGGCCTTCCTAATGGCCCTCCTACACTTACGGGCCAAGGAGGAGTACTCCTCCTTGGTGATGGCCCCTCCCTTCCAGCAGGTGTACACCTCCCTTCTGGCCCTCAGGCATTCTGGGATGCCTCTGCTGAGCCAAGGGGGTTTCAGAGCACTCTTACCCCGCTTCTTTCTCTTGGGGACTATCACACTGCGAGCCTGGAGGATCATCCCCTTAAGGTATGATCATTCCTCGTGGACTCCCATATCCTTTTGGACCCTTAGTGCCTCCCCCACTAATCTCCTAAATTCATTGAAGTTGGCCCTTCTGAATTCAGGGGCTTTAGTCTTGGTGTGAGCCCTGAACACCCTGCGCTGGATGGTGAATCCCAGCAGGCAATGATCATTGTCACCCAGGTGCTCAAGGAGCTGCAGCCCCTTCACCAGGTCATCCCCAGTGGCCAAGACCAGGTCTAGCCTGTACTTTCAGTGCAGGCTGTGGGCTCCATTATTTTGGGCAGGACAACAAAATGGCTGGTCTTCCTCCAGCACCTTCCTCTGTTGCATTTCTACAGTGGCAGTCCTCTGTGCACCTGGCTTGGTACCAGTTTGCCATGCTGCTTTCTCTTGCCCACTTTTCTACTGCTCTTACGTAAGCCTAACTGGGTGCTCAGATGTAGTCCCGTGCATGGATCTAATAGTAGAAAAGGATTTTCTTACGGTGCTGGGAGAGGCGAGGGTTTTTGTAGGTGAGATATTGGATTGAACCAATGACATGGCTGCAATAAAGTGAGAGAAGCTATTGAATGCAAGTTATTCTTGTTCTGGATCACTTAAGCTGTGGCATCAGGCACCAGTGCAAATGAAGATCCCATCCTTGCTGCCAAAAACGATATGTTTTGTGGCCCAAGGAAAAGGACCAAAGTTAATGTTACAGGGATCACAGAGTAGGAGGAGACTTATAATGTGAGGGGGGAAGGAGATCAGGACAAGGACAAGCGATTTGCTACTGGGACAGAGAGGAAGGGCTGACATTTGCACCACACCCTGCCCAAATCAGAACCTGGGGCTACTGCCCTGGTCAGCCTGCCCTAGGGATGCGGTTGTGTCCAAGACTGGGAGGTGTGGGAGAAAGGAGAGGATGGGATCAAGATATCTCCAAGGCTGCAGATGTTAGCAACAGGGGGGAATGGAGGTCTTGGTAATGGCAGAGAAAGGGGTGAGCACAGAGGAGAGATGACAAGGAGCTTATCTTAGCCGTGATGGTGTTTGGCATGATGGCAAGAGACACAGGTAAGCGATGGTTTCGCATGCAATACGTAGGTGACTCTGGGTTCTTAGTGCGGTCTCAACCACCGACTCACATGGATCTGGTACCGTCAAAGCCACCTTAAGATGCCCTCAGCTAATGCAGGTGACGGTTGAAGTCACGCACACAGTGCAGGCCATTTACCACCTTGCACTGATCTCACGGACCTGCGTTCTTTGCCCCAGTCAGGGTGGGGGGAAGAGTGTGATGTCCTCCTCCTCCCTTCTGTTGCTCCCACCCTGCTGCTTTGCTCACTGTGTGTAATGAACTGGGAAAGCCCTGAGAAAAAGACCCACCCCCTGGCCTAGCACAAGTGACAGTGGGGTCATGCAATCACAGACAACGAGGCTGGAAGGGACCTCAGGAGGTCGCATCTAGTCCAACCCCCTGCTCAGAGCAGGACCAGCCCCAACAACATCATCCCAGACAAGGACTTGTCTAGCCAGGTCTTTAAAACCTCCAGTGATAGGGACTCTACCACCTCTCCGAGGAGCTTACTGCAGTGCTTCACCACCCTCCTACTCAGAAAATATTTCCTAATATCCAACCACAACTTCCCTTGCCGCAGCTTGAGCCCATTGCTCCTTGTCCTGTCATCTGCCCCCACTGCGAACAGCCCAGCTCCATCCTCTTTGCAGCCCCCGGCAGGGAGGTGAAGGCGGCTATTCAATCCTCTGCCTTGGTCTTCTCTTCGGCAGACTCAATCAGCCCAGTTCCCTTCTCCTCTCCTCACCAGTCACGTCCCCCAGCCTTTTTCATTGCCCTCCGCTGGACTCTCTCCGATGTGTCTGTGAAAGAACTCCCTCCCAACCTCCTCTCCTTTTGGGTTATCTGTCCCCTCCTCTCTCTCGTGTGTCTATCAATCCGGTGGCCAGGCAGCCAACTTGCTGCCACTGCCTATGTGACTGGCCTCAGGTAAGAGTGTGTGGGTTTAACCTCTCTATTGTTTGGAGCTCTGACCTCACAACATGGGGGCAGGGGCTTAAGCCCATGTCACTCCATTAGGTAACTGTAATGTTTTTCAAATTGATTAGCTAGCAGCAAATGACACCTGTCCCTGACTGGGTCCAGGTGGTGAGGTCCGGAGGGCTATTTAAGAGGGTCCCTGCAGGAAGAAGACAGACATATTTGAAAACACAGATACAGAAACATGGACCTGCACAGACATCTCATTCTCCGGATGAGGAAGTGAATAACTTACCAGAAACTTAGCTAGGAAGTAAGTTTAATGTAATCAAGTCACATGTCAAGGGGCCACCAAGCCATTTTTGTTTGCTCAGGGTTATTCTTTTGCTACTTCCCTGACTTATACCCTTCCCATGCCTACTCTCTCTACAACAAAGCTACCCAATATAGCCAGCCTTGTTCTACATGCTTGAGAGGGATTGGGCAGGCCTTCTTGCTCCCTTTACTCAGCTGACTAAGGGAGGCTACTTTCTGTGCTTCAGGCCACAACAAGCACCCAGATATAGCATGCTAGGATTAAACAAACCATGGATCTACAGAGTCTGTGTATCCCAGGTGGCACACGGCCTGGACAAAGCCTAGACCCTGGGTGGTGGCACCTATACCCCAGGCTTGAGGGTGTGCAGCAGGAAGGGGGTTGGCCAGATGCAGGCACCCCAGGGAAAGCGCTTGGAGCTTGGTTTTTGTCTGGATGCAGAGGTGGGTGGCTCAGTGCAGGAGCACCCCTACTGGCCACCACAGTGTCCACATCCAGTCTGTACTGCGGGACCAAAAACTGGACCCAGGACTCCAGACGTGGCCTCCCTAGTGTGAAATAGAGGAGAAGAATCACTTCCCTCAATCTGCTGGGAACACTGCTCCCAATGCGGCCCCGGATGTTGTCAGCCTTCTCCACAACATAGTGCACTGCTGATTCATATCCAGCTTATTGTCTGCTTGAAGTGGTGTGAAAGTCTCCTGGCAGATGATGTGGTGGCTTGGTCATGGTTTGTAAGTCCCTGCAGGGGAAATACTAATTTGATCACAGACCAACTCTTCTAGTGCAACAGATCCCAGAACTGAAAGTCAAAACCAAATTCAGGCTAGAATTGACAGGGAATCACCAGTGTAACCATTTACTGGGAACGGCAGCGGATGCTTCTTCATGGGAAATCTTTAAATCTAACTTGACAGTGGGATTTTTTTCCTCTGAAGGAGCACGGTAGCTCCAGCGGAAGGTATGCAGAGAAGTCTGTAGCCTACATGAAGGTTTCATCTGACATCAAGTGTGCACTCTGTACAACTTCAGAGGAGGCACTGGCACTGCTCAGTGAGCCAGCACGGAAAAGGGAATTTTGTAGTAACCAGGGTCTAGTCATCAGTGTAAAGGGAGAATACTTAGAAGAAGAGTGCAAGTCAGAGGAAGATCCCAACCATGGTCAGGGTCTACAGCCCAAGATGCAGAAGTCAAGCAAATACCAGTGGGCATGTTTACACATGAATATTAATGTGCAACAACAAACTCCAGAGCCTATTGCTCCTGCGGATGCATCTGCATGTGACCTAGAACTGTGGCACATTGAGCTGGGTCGGAGCAGCCCAGGCTGGCATGGAGCCTGGGGGGACAGCCTGCCAGTGCAGGGCTGCTCCCTCCAGCTCGGTGTGCTGCAGAGGGGCTGTCTGGGGCACAGGTGTGCTCCCGTGCGGAGCTAGCCAGCATGCAGCCGCCCCACTGAAGCACCATCATGTCCCAGACAGCCCTGTCAGCATCTATACATGAACTAATGAATTCTGCAGCAGAATAATTTTTCTTAATATAAGGTCTATCTTGCTGTGGAGTTATTTGCTCCACAGCAAGATAGTACTTATATTTAGAAAAATAATTCTGCTGTAGAATTCATTAGTTTTCTGCAACCAAATAGGGCTGCATGTGTAGATGCTGAGACTTTACTGCTAATTAGCCCTACAGCTAATTAGCAGTAAACATCAGAGTTTTGGTCGCTTTACTAGCTGCAGCATCGCATGGCAGGCTCCTGTTCGTCTTGTGGTCAGTGATGATCCCCAGGTCCCTTTCAATGATGACCCCAAGTCTCTTCAGTAGCGCTGCCCAGCGTAGCACTACCGAGCCTACAAGGATGCTGCAGGTTTGTCCTCCCAAGGTGGAAAACCTGGCATTTTTCAGTGTTCACTTGTCTTTGGGGCCAACCAGGAAAGGCAGGGCCCAGGCCTCGCTGCCCCCAGCTACCGCATCCTCCACGCTGGGTTCAGTGAGGCTGTCCATCCGGGGGGCTCTCAGCTCATTCCCCAGGAGTTGACTCCCCGTGGATGTGAGGGTTTCTCTGAGGCTCCCTGCATGCCAGCATGTGACTGAGGAGCTGCCCCACATCCCCTCTCCTTCCCTTGCCTGTGGGCAGAGCTCTGGCCTTGCCCACCTGCAGCTGGGCTGGACCTGCCGGACGATGCTGTGCTGACTCCATGGGAAGGATGTTACTCAGAGGCACGAAAGCCCTGGGGCAGCTGCTGACACCCAACTCGAACCAGCTGTTACCCCCGAGTCCCTGCAGGACCCTGAGCAGACCCCGCTCTGCATGCACCGCTACCCCCATCCCTGGGGCTGCCTTTGGTACCCAGCACCCCCACCTGTCCCATGAAGCCAATGGATGCCTGCCCAGACTCAGGCTGCCTCTCTATCCCCAGGCATGGGGCAGCTGTCCTGAGCCCGGTCCACGTCCCCTGGACCCCGCTGCCTTCTGGGATGGATTGTGGCACTGGGGGCTTCCTCCCTCTCATGGAGGGATGAAGGCTGTAGTTACTGGCCATCCTCTGTCATAATGTTGGTGACCGGCATGGACAGCTAGAGACCCTCTGGGTAAAAATTCGAGGGGAATTCGGCACAGGGGACACAACGGTGGGAGTCTACTACAGACCTCCCACTCAAAGTCCCGAGCTTGACCAGGAGTTCACCCGGGAACTGAATGAGGCTGCTTGCTCCAGGACCTTGGTTGTCATGGGTGACTTCAATTACCCGGACGTCTCGTGGGAAGATCACTCAGTTAAATCTGAGCGGGCGCAAAGCTTTCTCTCATGCGTGGATGACCTCTACCTGACTCCAGAAGTCTATGGGCCAACGAGAGGCAAAGCGCTGCTTGACCTGGTACTGGCTATGGGGGACGACCTAATCGGCGACATAGTGATTGATGGGAAGTTGGGTGACAGCGACCACGAGCTGATCATCTTCACCATCCGCCGTAAAGCTGGCAAGTCAGTCAGCAACACAGAAGTCCTTGACTTCAGAAAAGCCGACTTTGACAAGCTCAAGAGGCTAGTCAGTCAGGCCCTCAGGGACCATGACCATAGGGAGTTGGGAGTTCAGAAAGAGTGGTTGCTTCTCAAGGAAGCGATCCTCAGTGCACAAGCGAAATCTATTCCAACACAGAGGAAAGGCAGCAAGAAGGCACAGCAGCCCCCCTGGCTCTCCAGAGACCTAGCGGACCTACTGTGGCTAAAAAGGAAAGCCTACAAAGGATGGAGGACGGGATTCACCTCCAAGGAGGATTACTCCGTGCTGGTCCGGTCCTGCAGGGAGCAAACCAGGAAAGCCAAGGCTGCAAACTGAACTCCAACTAGCTTCAGGCATCAAGGACAACAAAAAGTCCTTTTTCAGATACGTGGGGAGCCGGAGGAAAAGCAAGGGCAACGTTGGACCCCAGCTAAACCAGATGGGACAACTGACAACTGACGCCCAGGAAAAAGCCAACCTATTAAATAGGTGCTTTGCGTCAGTCTTTCATCAGTCACACGGGATGCCCATGCCTGCTATGGGACAGGGAAATCTGGGTGAGGGGGATCCCCTACCCTCCATCAATGCTGACCTCGTGAAGGAACACCTTGAGAAGCTGGATACCTTCAAGTCAGCAGGCCCTGACAACCTGCACCCCAGGGTACTCAAGGAGCTGGCAAGCGTCATAGCCCAGCCCCTGGCACGGGTCTTTGAAAACTCCTGGCGCTCTGGTGTCGTGCCCGAAGACTGGAAGAAGGCCACTGTGGTGCCGATCTTCAAGAAAGGGAGGAGAGTGGATCCGGCTAACTACAGGCCCATTAGCCTGACTTCTATCCTGGGGAAGATCTTAGAAAAGTTTATTAAGGAGGCCATCCTTGAGGGACTGGCCCAGGCTAACATCCTAAGGGACAGCCAGCACGGGTTTGTTGCGGGTAGGTCTTGTTTGACCAACCTCATTTCCTTCTATGACCAGGTGACCTATCACCTGGACGAGGGAGAAGAGATTGATGTCATATATCTTGACTTCAAAAAAGCTTTTGATCTGGTATCCCATGATCACCTCTTGGCCAAACTGCCCAGTTGTGGCCTTGGCTCCACCACGATCCGCTGGCTGGGAAATTGGCTCCGTGGTCGGACCCAGAGGGTTGTGATTGATGGCAGTCAATTGTTGCCCTGTGACCAGTGGGGTCCCTAAGGCTCTGTCCTGGGACCCATACTGTTCAACATCTTCATTAACGATGTGGACATTGGAGTCAGGAGTGGACTGGCCAAGTTCGCCGATGACACCAAACTTTGGGGCAAAGCATCCACGCCAGAAGATAGGCGGGTGATCCAGGCTGACCTGGACAAGCTCAGCAAATGGGCAGACGAGAATCTCATGGTGTTTAACACCGAAAAATGCAAGGTTCTCCACCTTGGGAGGAAAAACCTGCAGCACCCTTATAGGCTCGGCAGTGCTACGTTGGTTAGCACTACAGAAGAAAAAGACTTGGGGGTCATCATTGACCACAAGATGAACATGAGCCTGCAATGCGATGCTGCGGCTAGTAAAGCGACCAAAATGCTGGTGTGCATCCATAGATGCTTCTCGAGCAAATCCTGGGACGTCATTCTCCCCTTGTACTCGGCCTTAGTGAGGCCGCAGCTGGAGTACTGCGTCCAGTTTTGGGCTCCACAATTCAAAAAGGATGTGGAGAAGCTTGAGAGAGTCCAGAGGAGAGCCATGTGCATGATCAGAGGTCAGGAAAACAGATCTTACGATGACAGGCTGAGAGCCAGGGGACTCTTTAGGCTGGAAAAGCGCAGGCTCAGGGGTGATCTGGTGGCCACCTATAAGTTTATCAGGGGTGACCACCAGGATCTGGGGGAACATCTGTTCACCAGAGCGCCCCATGGGATGACGAGGTCTAACGGTCACAAACTCCTGCAAGACCATTTCAGGCTGGACATAAGGAAGAATTTCTTTACTGTCTGAGCCCCCAAGGTCTGGAACAGTCTGCCAGCGGAGGTGGTTCAAGCGCCTACATTGAACACCTTCAAGAGTAAATTGGATGCTTATCTTGCTGGGATCCTGTGACCCCAGCTGACTTCCTGCCCTTTGGGCAGGGGGCTGGACTCGATGATCTCCCGAGGTCCCTTCCAGCCCTAATGTCTATGAAAATCTAAGAAATAATGGATGAGGAGCTTGGTCCCTTCAGTAGGGCTGCTGTAACCCATGGAGGAGGTAGTCTTGGCCCCAGCAGCTCAGCCTGGGGAGGCAGGTGTCTTTAGGGTGCTGTGTTGCTCAGAGGGGATCTTCCCCTTTTCCTTCCAGGGGTTTGTACGAGAGGTGGGGTCATAGGATCCCAGCAAGTTAAGCATCCAATTTGCTCTTGAAGGTTTTCAGTGTAGGTGCTTGAACCACCTCCGATGGCAGGCTGTTCCAGACCTTGGGGGCTCGGACAGTAAAGAAATTCTTCCGTATGTCCAGCCTGAAATGGTCTTGCAGGAGTTTGTGACCGTTCGACCTCGTCATCCCCTGGGGCGCTCTGGTGAACAAATGTTCCCCCAGATCCTGGTGGTCACCCCTTTTAAATTTATAGGTGGCCATCAGATCACCCCTGAGCCTGCACTTTTCCAGGGTAAACAGCTCCATGGCCAGTCCACTCCTAACTCCATTGTCCACATCATTAATGAAGGTGTTGAACAACATGGGTCCCAGGACAGAGCCTTGGGGGACCCCACTGGTCACAGGGCACCATGATGAGTGACTGCCATCAATTACTACCCTCTGGGTCTGACCATAGAGCCAATTCCCAGCCAGCACATCGTGGTGGACCCAAGGCCGCAGTTGGCCAGTTTCGCCAAGAGGTGATCATGGGATACCAGATCGAAGACTTTTTTGAAGTCAAGATATATGACATCAATCTCTTCTCCCTTTTCCAGGTGATAGGTTGTAGAAGGAAATGAAATTGGTCAGGCAAGACCTACCCACAACAAACCCATGCTGGCTATCTCTTAGGATGTTGGCGTTGGCCAGTCCATTAAGGATGGTCTCTTTAATAAACTTTTCTGAGATCTTCCCGGGGATAGAAGTCAGGCTGTTGGGCCTATAGTTAGCTGGATCCACTTTCCTCCTCTTCTTGAAGATCGGCACCACATTGGCCTTCTTCCAGTTTTCGGGCACTACACCAGACCACGAAGAGCTCTGGAAGACCTGTGCCAAGGGCTGGGTTATGATGCTCACCAGCTCCTTGAGTGCCCTGGGGTGCAGATTGTCAGGGCCGGCTGACTTGAAGGTATCCAGCTTCTCAAGGTGTTCCTTCACGAGGTCAGCATTGTTGGAGGCCAGGGGATCTCCCTCACCTGGACCTCCCTGTCCCATAGCGGGCATGGGTGTCCCATGGGACTGATGAAAGACTGACGCAAAGTACCCATTTAATAGGTTGGCTTTTTCCTGGGCGTCAGTTGTCAGTTGCCCCATCTGCTGCTGCTGTGCCCTCTTGCTGCCTTTCCTCTGAGATGGAATAGACTTAGCTTGTGCATTGAGGATCGCTCCCTTGAGAAGCAAACACCCTTCCTAGACTCCCCTCTCCCTGGGGTCATGGTTCCTTAGGGCCTCACTGACAAGCCTCTTGAGCCTGTCAAAGTCGGCTTTTCTGAAGTCAAGGACTTCCATATTGCTGACTGACTTGCCAGCTTTACAGCGGATGGTGAAGGTGATCAGCTCGTGGTCGCTGTCACCCAGCTTCCCATCGATCACTAGGTCGCCGATTAGGTCGTCCCCTGTAGCCAGTACCAGGTCGAGCAGCGCTTTACCTCTCATTCACCCATAGACTTCTGGAGTCAGGTAGAGGTCATCCACGCATGAGAGGAACCTTTGCAACTGCTCAGATTTTGCTGAGTGATCCTCCCACAAGATGTCCGGGTAATTGAAGTCACCCGTGACCACCAAGGTCCTGGAGCACACGGCCTCATTCAGTTCTCGGGCAAACTGCTGGTCAAGCTCAGGACTTTGGGTGGGAGGTCTGTAGTAGACTCCCACCGTTGTGCCCCCTGTGCTGTGTTCCCCATGTATTTTAACCCAGAGGGTCTCCAGTCCACCCTGGTCGCCCAGATCAGCTTGCAGAGATGCATAGCTTTCCTTAACATAGAGAGCTACACCCCCGCCCCTTTTATCTACACGATCCCTCCTGTACAGGGTATAGCCCTCTATACCCGTGGTCCAGTCATGGGTGGAGTCCCACCAGGTCTCCGTTATCCCTGTGACATCATAATTATTTGCATTGAGCAGGAGGACGAGCTCGTCCTGCTTGTTGCCCAGGCTCCTGGCATTAGTGTACAGGCAGGCAAGTGTGCCCTTGGGGGCTCTTGCCTTGCCCACAGAGTGTACCAGGGCTGGGGCAGGGGTGGGCTCCCTTAAGTGCCTTTGCCTACTGGCTTTGCAAGGGTTGCTTAGCGGCCCAGCAGTGGCGGTAGTCCCCCCGTCTGCCAGCGGGCTTAGTTTAAAGCCCGGTGGAGCAGGTCAGGCAGTCTGGCAGAGAAGAGCCTCCTCCCCAGGGGAGAGAGGTGGAGGCCATCTCTTCCCAGCAGCTCGCTGCCTCTCTCATGAAAGAGCGGGCTGTGGTCATGGAAGCCAAAGCCTTCCTGATGACACCAGCGCCGCAGTCTTTGGTTCACCGCATGGATCCTCCTCTCCCTCCTTAGCCCATAGCCCCAGACTGGGAGCATCAACGAGAACTCCACCTGTGCTCCCAGATCATGAAGTCCGACCCCCTGCCTTGTGATTTATCCTCCTGTTCTCCTTTTCAGGACTGCTAGATTACTTGTTTTTTTAAGGTCCTGCAAACTCTTTATTAGATTTTCCTTTTTTCTTTCTCTAGCAACTCTCTAGAATCCTAACACCTTTTCATAGGTTTTACTTAACTTCTGGTTTTCTTTTCTTTTATAAATTTTAACTATATCCTTTCTGGTCTACAGGCTTCACAATTCATTCTCATAAGTGGCCCCTTCTTTCCTTGCTCTTTGCAAACTAATTTATCTATCAAATCTCTTTCTCCTACAGCTGTACAACCCAGTAAGCTTTACTTTAGGACTAAGGAAGTTTTCCTGAAAGACCGTGGATGACAAATTACGCACTACACGCAATCCTGTCAGGCTTCACCCCAAAAGGAAACTTTTAAACTATGCCTCTGCAGAGAAAAACAAAACATGCCTCTGATAAGCTCTCTAGTTTTTTTTCTGCTCAGAGTAACTCAAATTAATTCTGGGCACTGATTTTTCTTTACACAGCTGTTAACAATCTTTCTCTCTTCTAGGCTCTTCACTGTTCCTGGAGAGGTGCGGGAGACAACCAAGTTTTTCCTTACTTTTAATCACAAATTTTCTGCTACAGCCTGAACAAATGTCTAGTAACATACCTTGTCTCTTTCTGTGCTACTTTTGCCTTTATTTTCTGATACACATGGGATTTTAGAGTATCTGTCTTACATTTCCTTCACTGTCTTTGATCTCACTGAAACTATACTGCCTATATAACACTTTGTCTTGCTATAACTTGCACTGATAACTTACATGTTATAAACTCCACAGCAAACACACGCCTGCTTTTGTCTTTTCTCTGCAGATGGCTGTAATTATTTTTTTCCAGAGATTTTAGAGTTATAGGGTTCTGTTCATTCACACAGCCTTTTCAGCAGAGAGATTACTTTTTTTGCTTTTTGGCTTCCTATTGTAAACACAACAGGAGGTTCTTACTTAATTCCAAGTGGACCACAGCGTATACTCGTGCCCACTACTCTGCCTAACTTGGACACACAAAGTTTCCTTGTTAGCCGTAGCAAACAACATCTCCTACATAACTCGTATAACTTCAGTTACTTACTATACAGCTCTACCTTACTACAAATTTCAGCTAACATTTCTAAAACAAATCACTCTGCATCAACAAAGTCTCTGATCAGTCAGGTTACTACTCTTGTGTTCTTTGCCAATTGCTGGATTGGATTTGAACCTAGCAATTATACCTTTGTTCTGGGTGGACACAACCCTCAGACTGACAACAACACCTGCCAGTCAATAATAGCTGAATTTATTGATACAGAGCAAGAACAAAAAAGCAACAATACAGACAATTAAACAATTCTGTATCTACTAAACCCAGGGCTGTCATCAGAGTTAAGGTACATCCAGCCAGAATGCAGGCTGTACTCTGAGGCTCTCTCTCTTCTGTGTCAGCAGTCTGGAGGTGACTGTAATGTAGAAGTATATCAGCCAGCTACTAAGCTGACACTGCTTGCTGTAAGGTTATTCTTTAATACTTCTCTAATTTGTACCCTTTCCCCAACCTACCCTCTTTAACCAATGAAGTTCTCCACTATAACAAGGGTGGTAGACCTGCTGGGAGTGGGATTGTGTATGTCTTTGTGTCCCCTTGGTCCAACTGACTAAGGGAGACTACTTTTTGTGCTTCAGGCTAAAGGAAGCTCCCCAAGTTCTCACAGTGGGTCAAGCACACTCAAGGTCTACAAGGCCTGTGCATCCCAGGGGGCACAGCATCAAAATACAGAACAGAACCCCTGGGTGGTGGCAGCAGTTACTCCAGGCTTGCAGGTATGCTCTTGGAAGGGGTCAGCCAGATGTGAGGCACCCCTGGGGAGGCACTCAGAGCTTGGTAGGTGGTTGTAAGCAGTGAGTGGGTATCTCAGCACAAGAGCGCCCCCTACTGGTCCACCACATGAGGGCGGGTGACAACAGCTCTTGTTAGGCAACAAACAAAGCTGGGATGTTTGCATGAGACCAGGCAATGGGTTCCAGCCATCTCAGCTCCATAGCAGCTGGTGGTAATGGTACACGGGTTCCAGCCACGAGTTCCAGCCACTGGAGTTGTTTCCTAGTGACACCATCCCCATGTTTCTTCTGCAGCAAAGTGCCGAATGCCAGAGCTCTGGGACAGCCGGGCTGACTTCACACCAAAACAGCTGTCTTACAATCCAGGTGAGATGGTGACATGGAGCTGCCCCAAGGACCATCAGCCCTCACGAGTCAACACCATGTGCATGCAGTCGGGGAACTGGAATCCACTGAGTATCTACTGTGTTGGTGAGTTTGAGACTCCTCAAGTCTCAGGACTCCCAGGGGCTTTGGGATCCTGGATCATGGTCCCTGCTGCACCTGGGCTTCCATCCCATTGGCCTTTCTCTCTGCACAACCCCTGGGCTTCTGCACTGACATCTCAACCTCTGTGTCCCACAGCCAGGGCCCAGACTCCCTCCAGTGTGTAACGCTGGGGCCAAGGACAGTCAGCTGTCTAGATTGGGAGCTGGTAGAGGGGCTGGAGTGTGTGAGTGAAGGAAGGAACAGGAAATCCCAGGAGTGGCAGAGCAAAAAGAGAGCAGACAGGAGCAGGGGCCTCCCTACAAGGGAGCCCTGGGTGCCGGTTATGCCAGAGGGGCCTAATCCTGGCCAAGTGGTGGCTGCTGCTGTCTCTTGGGAGCAAATGGATTGGCTGCCCCTAGGAAAGAGGGCAGAGGAGCAGTCAGGAATCTGGGGTGAGGGCTTCTGGGCTGAGGGCTGCCATCACCAGGGAGCAGCTGCACCATCATGTGGGTAGGTTGGAGGGCTTCACAGGCAGTTGAGGACAGATGGGGCCCATGTTTTGATGCCTGTGAAGGTGCTCAGTTGTCAGGGTGATGTGTGTGCTGAGGGAGCCCAAAAGGTCTGGTGGGTGCCCTGTTGTTGTGTGGATCTCGGGGGGATGTGGGCTGTGGATGAGGGGTACAGGCCAAGCAGGGAGTGAACATCCTCCCACTTGAAGGGGAAGGGGATCACTCTGAGCAGGTGGACCAACAGCCCCCTTAGGATGAGGGGCATATGTCCTATGCAGGGGTGACTCCCTTCTCCAAGGGAAGGGGTGCAGTTGGCATGGTGCTCACGGGGGAGAGAATCATCATTAGGGAGCTGTGTTGCTCAGACAAGAGCTTCCTTTCCCTACAGGATTCTGTACAGTTGCTGGGAACTTGCCCCCATCCATGTTCACAACTTCCATTAAGACAGAGTTTCCAATTGGCCAGAGGATCTGGGTGACCTGTCATTCAGAGAAGTTTGAGGAGGGCTCATTTCCAGTGCAGTGTGTGGACAGAGCTGGGCATCCTGAGTGAGATATAAGCCATGTAAGCTGCATTGGCGAGTGCTGTGCACAGACATAGGTGTAGATGGGGCTGGAGGCAGGTTGTGAGCCCAGTCCCTGAGCTCCTCACAGCAGCTGTGAGCAGGGGGAGGCCAGTGACCCTCAAAGAGAGAAGTGTCCTGATGAGGAGCAGACATTCCTGCTCTGATCCATGTCATTGGGGTGTCAGGAGAGTGCTGCAGCCAGCACCAGCCCTTGTCTGGCTCTCCAGCTGCAGGGTGGGTATTCTGCTGCCTGACCCACTACTGCCCTGGCTAAAGCCCCCTGTGTGGGGGCCATCCAGTCCTAGAGAATTCCCTGGCCTGGCTGAAGTGGCTGGTGAGGACAGTGGGAAACCATGTTCCCTATTGCAGCCTGTAGTGGACCAGTAGGGGGCACTCCTGCACTGAGCCACCCACCCCACTGTGCCTGACCAACTACCAAGCAATGAGTGCCTCACCTGGGGCACTTCACGTCTGGCCAACATCCTCCCTGGAACACATCCACAAGCCTGTTGCAAGTGCTGCCACCACCCGGGGATCTGGTCTTTATTCAGACCCTATGCCCCCTGGGGTATGCAGGCCTTGTGGACCTTGAGGGTGCTTGACCCACTGTGAGAACTTGGGCTGCTTCCTTTAGTCTGAAGCACAAAAAGTAGCCTCCCTTAGTCCAGCTGAGCACTGGGAACATAAAGACAAGCCCAATCCCTCTCCCATCCAAGTTTGTTACAGTGGAGAGCTTTATTGGTTAAAGAGGGTAGGTTGGGGGAAGGGTACAGGTTAGAAAAGTACACAGAACAGCCCAGAACAAAATGTATTGTTTGGTAGCCTGTTGTTATGCTTCTACATTACAGTAAGCTATATTTCTAGATAAGTTCCAGGTAAGTTACTCACAAGTAACATCTAGAGGCTGATTGAGCCTCCTTTGGAGGCTGGCCATTCATTGTGTGTCAATGAGTTTCAAGATGTCTCTCCTCCCTCCCCCAAGATGGAGGGACACTTAAATAACCTTTCTGACTTCATCCCTTGGACCAGCCATGAACTATTATTCTCAGAGCACGGCTGATGCTGGTTGGTCAATTTAAAAAACGCCAGTACCCTCAGGTGAGAGGTTAGGGTTACACAGGACAGAGGACAAGCAAGTTCCTCCTCCTCCCTCAGGAATTTGTATCCCTGTTACCACGGAGACCAGGAGCATCCAACAGCCAGATAGGTGGGGTGGGGGCTGTAGCTCTACAGCAGTGAGACAAGCAGGCAGAGGTTGATTCCTCCATGCCACCCTATAGCCAAATCTTGCATCTGCCGTTCCTCTGAGATGTTCCTGGATCAACACTAGGTCCAAGGCTAGGCTCCTGCAGGGGCTCAGGGTCCCTATGACTTCCCCATGT